>NC_043715.1:1547659-1559349 GCF_006229205.1 Suricata suricatta
TGTTACTGTCACGGGGGTCCGTCACGGGGACGCCCCTGTACTTAACCATTTCCTTTTTGGGGAGCCTGACGTGGTTTCTGATCTTTAACTATTGCCGGCCACACCCTCACCCCCGTGCCGGGACAGAGGGACGTTTTTGTGTCAAGGGCCGTGGTCTTCAAACTGCTTTGAGGGGAACCCCAGGGTCCTCGAGAACGCCGTGTGGGACATTCCCTCTGCCGAAGGAAGGCGGGAGCTCCCTGAGGGGTTTGTGCCTCCGGGTCACCGTGCTGTGCTTCGGTGTTTGGCGGGACATTTCCTTTGGGGGAAAAGAGTTGTTACTAAAAACACCCGCCCCCCTTATCTGGAGCCCCTCGGATTCTCGAAAGAAGGTATGGAACTTTACAGAGACCGTAAACACACAGAGCGACAGCAAGTTTAATTTCTAAATTTGGCACAGAGATGAACAGAACTTACAATAAAAGGGAACTGAAACATCGTAGTCAGAGTGACGTAAACGTGGCCTCACCGCACCGCACTCACCTCCCTGCACACGTGAGGGATAAAGCAGCAGTGAGGAGAAGCGGGTGAGTGACCGAGCGTCAGGCCGTCAGTGACCTGACAGCACTCAGAAGGACGGCCGCGCTTGACCGCCAGTCGCTGAAACTGCAGACAGAGTAACCACGGATAAGGGGACCTCCGTGTGACTCCAAGTCACTGGTGGTTCTGCCTAGAGGGACGGCTAACAGTGCTATAAAATGTCCCGGAATCATCTCAATGGCGTGTTCTCTGGCCACGCTCCGGGACCCACCGGAGCTACCTTGCACCGATGGGGTGCGTCTCTTCCCCTGCCTAGTTTGGTGACATCTGTGCCGGCGGGAGCATCACACCCTGGCCGTGGCCAACGCGGCCCACGCGGGCCCCCGGGGACAGCTGGGTGCTAACGCCTACCGCCAGCCAGCCAAGCGAGAGGGCACCTCTGGCTCCTGCGTCCGCAGGCCTCCTGGAGTGGCTCGGCCGGGCTGCAGGGCGGGACCAGACCTGTTCTGTGCGTCCTTCCCAGCATTTGGGCAGGGGCTTGGCCCACGGCAGGAGCGCGGTAAGTCCCTGTTGAGTCAGCAAACAGGAGATACTGTATTACTTTTATTACTTCCCGTCCGACACCTGCGTTAGTGAAGACAAGACTTACTTGCTGCGTAGCCCTCGCCACGGAGGGACACGACACGGCCCCGCCAGGGACCAGCCCTGCAAGCCCATTCCGGATCCAGGCAGCCTCGCCTCATGCTCGTGGCCATGAGCAACACCCTTGCATGGGGGATGGACACTGTGTCCGCGTGGTCGGCAGCCCCTTTGTGCGGCTCAGTAACCTGAACACACCCGCTCTCTTCCACACCACGCACTGCCACGTCAGGGGCTGAGTTCAGCCTCCGTGCGGCAGGAGGGCCACCTCTGTGACACCCAAGTTCCACCCACATGTCGGGCTGTGACAGCACCGCGGGCGATCCCCGCCTCCACACAGGGAGGACGGAGGCGAGGGTGGATCCCGAGGTGGCCTGTGTGTTAGGTGTGCCTTCCCCTCAGACACAGTCACGACGTGTGCCTGCTCAGTGGGGCTTCGGGGCGAGAACAGACCGCGGGCGACCAGGGCTGTGGAAGGGAATCAGGAGAAAGGACACACGGACGAAATCCCAGGCAATTACCCTGGCTCCTGAGCCTGTTGTCATCCCCCATGATGACAAGGAGAAGGCCGGCCGAGCTCAGGAACCGCCCGCAGAGCACGGTCATCGTGTTAGAGCACAGAAAGGGACACTGCGTGACAGGTGACAGTGTCTTTGCTGGACGGTGGGGCTCGAGCAGGAGCTAACACACATTCTGTGCGCCATCTCCCCTCATCTTGGCAAACCTGCTGCTGCTATACCCACAGACGGGGAAACTGAGTCTGGGGCAGGGAGAAGGTACACCACCCGCGAGCATTAGGGTGACGCAGAGAGTGGGTCAGGAGGGCTAGTTATCCGGCCCACAAACCTGTCTCTCTGCGCACAACATCTCTGCATTTCAACGCTGGGAAATGTCACCTGACAGCAGCGTTTTCATCCTGCCTTGGAAGAGGTCAAGATCTGGCAACAGGGGGCTCGCTCTCCCTCTAGCTGCTGCCCTGCTCTGCCACGTCCTCCGCGCCCTGCGGCCCCCCAGCCCTGGGGGGAGGGTCGAGTCACCTGACTGAGCAGCCCAACCCTGGTCAGGCAGGGAGGGTACAGCCAAGCCCCTGCCTGCCACAGCGGCCCTGCTTCTGTGATGATTCCCAGAGAATCCGTGATTCCCGGAGCCAGATCTCTCCCTGGAGGCTGCTTCTCCCCCACAGGTGGCCCCATGGCCATCTCCCGTCGGTGCCTCTCGGACGCTTCCTCACCTCCACCCTCCAGCTTCTGGCTCTGTGCCGCCCCCAGCCCACTCTCAGAACTACGTGTCAGTTGTTGGGTTTTAATTTTTGTATTTACAGGATTTTCTTTTTTCTTTTTGTCCCTTTTTTTCCCCTTCCAAATCTTTATTTAAATTCTAGTTAGTTAACATGTAGTGTAGTACTGGTTCCAGGAGTAGAATTCAGTGATTCATCACTTACATATAACACCCAGTGCTCATCCTGACATGTGCCCTCCAGACCCACCCACCTCCTCCAGCCCCCCTAGCCCATCCTCACCCACCCGCCTCCTCCATCAGACCCCGGTTTGCTCTTTATCGTTCAGAGTCTCTTGTGGTTTGTTTCCCGTGTTCCTCACTCCCCCGTATGTCCATCAGTTCTGTTTAGGGAAGGCGGACGCCTGAATGTGATGGTGGGATTTCAGGCCTTAGGCAGCCATTGGTGGAAGGGCTTGGGGAGTCGTCCTCAAGGGTCAACAAAGAAAAAAAAAAATCCTACAGGGCCTGGAGGCAGCCCACAGAGCAGGAACCTCAAGGGCGTAATTTTCTTGCGCCTGGAGTAGCTGCACCTGCTCGTAGGAGAGGTTGAAGGATACGGTGTGAAGCCTCGGCTGGGAAGGGGTCCTAAGCCGCTCCGCGCGACCGCCCCCTTCCGGCCAGCCGCCCTCCTCGCCTGAGGTCACACCACCCGCAGAAACCAGACTGCTCACCTTCACCCTCCCACCCTGACCCCGAGCCTCAGTGGGCTGCAGCCCCAGGGGAGGCGCACGGACTTCCTGTGACCACACTGTGATGCTGACCACGGACTGAAACCAAATCAGTGCTGTGCGGGAAAGCCGGTTTGGGGGGGATGGTTCAGAGAGGAGATGGAGCAAGGGCCCCACGGGCAGGGCCCGGGGTTGAGCTGCTGGGCATCTGGTGGCCCCCGGGCTCCGTGTTGGGCCAGCTTCCGGAGGCCTGGCTCTGAGTTTGTGCCTCAGCCGCCTCCCCTGAGGCGCTAGTCACTCCACGCATCAGCAGAGGCCTCCCCTTCCTTCTCTCTGCCCCAGGGCACCCACTCTGGAAGGGCCCGGTCTCTGTGCCAGGGGGCACCCGGCAGTCCCCCATCAACATCCGCCGAAGGGACAGCATCTACGACCCCAGGCTGAAGCCTCTCCAGGTCTCCTATGCCGCCGACAGCTGCCTCTGCGTCTGGAACACTGGCTACTTCTTCCAGGTGGAATTTGACGACTGCACAGAGGGGTCAGGTGAGCCGGGCCGGGCCTGTCACAGCCGAGAGCAGGGCTAGGGGCCGGGCAGGGGAGGAGCCCGGAGCTCTGCTGACGCACGGTGTCTGCGGGCAAAGAACAGAGGCGTCTCGGGGCAGGGAGGCGAGGCTCATTTTAAGGACGGTGATGCCCACGCCCGACTCTCGCACAGCCTTACTGCACATCCCAGGGGCTGGTCGGGAGGACACGATAAGCCAGTGGAAACGCACACAGACAGCAGGTCACAGAGAAGGACAGAGCAGGTGGGGGAGAGGCGAGGTAGGGGCGGGGCCTGAGAGCAGAGGAAGAACGACGAGGCTGGGCATCCAGAGCCGAGTGCCCGATTCTTGCCCAGAGGACGCCCAGCGGCTGTGAGGCCCAGGGGGTGCAGCAGGGACCCAGCAGGAGGCTGGCGGCCAGAACACAGGGGAGGCGGTGAGGGCCTGACCGTCACATCCGGCCCTGCGGGTCTTAGCAGCTGCAGAGGGCCCAGTGTGAACCCAAGGCCAGCACCCTCGCCAGGTTCGGGTGGAGGGTCCATGAGGCCTGGGAAGGTCCCGTTGGCCCTGCTTTCCGTCGGGACCACTGCTGGCTTCTGCCTGGCCTTCCTTCAGCACCTGCGGGTGTCATTGTGAACCTGGTTTGTGCCGCACACCTGTCTTCCTTCTGGGAGGGGGCTGTACATTCGGCAGAGGGCACTGCCCGGCCAGCCCCCAGTGGAAACGCGCGGCAGTGGGCCTCTCACGGCTGCCCTGGTGGACGTGACTTCCCACGTGCTGTCACCGCTCTTGCCCGGGGGACTCGGCGTGTCCCGTGCGGCTCCCTCGAGAGAGGACTCTGGGGGCCGGTGCCTTTTCAAAGATTTTGCTTGCGTCATTTTGCTGCATAAACCTTGGCTGTGTGTAGGGCTCTGTGCTGAGTCTTGGGAACCTGCCCAGGGAGTCTTTGAACCTGGAGACCCCCGGCCGGGCCCCTAGCCCCAGGTCCTTGGTGGGCCACCCCTCAGGCCATCCCCGAGGAAGCCGGCCCGGGAGGCAGGACCTCTAGTTCACACTGGGCATCACGGTGCTCGGTGAACTCAGGGATGGGCAGCAAATGAGAAGTTGAGAAAGCACATGACCCTCCGTTCCTCCCCCGGGAGGGGGTCGGGGTGACTGCCTCCAAGGCTGCTGCGGGAAGAAGGGAGGCCACCCTGGGAGGCGCTCAGCGTTGCACAGCGTCACACGGACCAGCTCCCGACACAGGCTGCTGCCACCCGCTCTGGCTGCTGACCCGGAGTCCACCTTCCTACGTCACCGGCCGCAGACACCGGAGCGTGAGCTGCATCGTGGGCTTGCCCTTGCGCGGGGCACACGGGCAGGTGCCGAGTCGTTGGAGCCGAGCGCCCGCCCTAGAGCTGTCAACCTGCTCCCACAATCACCATCACCGGGAGGCGCCAGCCCTGCATCCTGTCTGACTCCTGCGCTCCTGCTTCCGCCAGCAAACTCTGCTGATTCTGTGTCACCCGACTGTGAGTGGAGGCCCAGCCTCCTGAGGCCGCCTCCGATGGATGGAGAGGCGGCAGGGCCGGGGCCTTGCCCCCTGCCGGCCCGGGGAAGCGCTTCTCGGACAGTGGAGCTCACCTTTCCAGGGGTCTCTTCCTTCGCCTCGCAGGTAGGAAGGACCTGGCTCTCCTGAGCAGCTGCCTGTGCGCCGGAGCTGCTCACAGCTGCCGCGGGCTGGTCTTCACCGTGACCCTCAAGCACGCCTCTCCCAGGGGCCGGAACGCCAACTCTGGCCCGGGTCCACACAGAGGAACTTCTGGGAAGGGTATGAGGGGCTCAAAGGAGAGCCGGGAAGTGCTTTCTCAGACCCTAGAAGGCGTCGGAGCTGCCCAGGCACCATGTGCCGACTTGGTCTCTGTCCCCGCTGGTCTCTTCAAGCCCGGCTTCCCAAGGAGCAGCTAAGATTGGACTTTCAGGTTCAATGTGCTTTGTACCATTTAAAAAAATTTTTATGCAGCAACTTTATTTTTTTAAACAAATTTTTTAATGTTTATTTTTGAGAAACAGACAGAGCATGAGCAGGGAAGAGGGAGAGAGAGAGAGGGAGACACACAATCCGAAGCAGCTCCGGGCTCCAAACTGTCAGCACAGAGCCTGACACGGGGCTGGAACTCAAGATCCGTGAGATCATGACCTGAGTTGAAGTCAGATGCTTCACCACTGAGCCCTCCAGGCACCTCCGTTATCTTTAAGTAAACTCTACCTGAAATGTGGAGCCTGAACGCACGACTCCAAGATAAAAAGCCCCGTGCTTTACTTACGGAGACGGCCAGGTGCCCCTTATGCACCAACTTTAAAAGACTGAATAAAGAATAATAGTTCTGAGCTTTGAATTGCTTGGCTAATAGTTGTGTGAATATACGAATCATTTTAAGAAAAACAGACAACAGGATGAGTTACTCTAGAATTCATACTCCTCCCACATAATTTTTATGCATAGTTGTGGGTCTTACTGATGTCTATGTAACAGATTTATTTTTCTCTCAATCATAAAATTCGAAAAGCTTTGAAGGTCACTAGGACTTTTGCCTGTGTGTTGTAATTTTGACAGAAGCCCTTCCGACTCCCAGGGGAGGGGGTGTGGCGGCTGAGCGTGGCACCTGCTCAGGGGCTGCTCCGCAGCGCTCCGGGACTGCTGACCCACAGCCTCCCCATGACCACGTGCTCCGGCAGCAGTGGCCCCAGGGCCTTGATGCCGCTTCCAGAAGGTGGAAGGTTTGCCGTGCAGACAAGCGAGTGCCCATTTTAAAAAGCACCTCCCTCGTGAAGAGCAGCGCGGCTGACGCGACCCTGGTCTCCTCAAGGACAAACAGAGGCCCAGAGACGGGGCTCATTCGAGGTCGAGCAGCGGTGAGTGGAGGGTCAGGTTCAGTTCCCGCCGCTTGGGAAGCCCACAGGGAGTCATCGCTCTGCCGGTTACTGGGCCTCTCTCCTTGCCAGGACTGTGCCCGCAGAAACTTGAGTTGCTCCTCGCGATTGCAGAGATGGGTGCTGGCTCCCATTTGACAGACAAGAAAATTGAGGCTCAGAGACATTCATGGCCCGAAGTCACAGAGCCTCAGACGGATTCTCTGCTCTCCGAAGAAGGGAATTCATGCCATGACCACTCTGTGGAAAAAGTCTGCACCCAGCATCCACAGAGATCAGGCGAGGAGCCTTGGGCGCTGACCCCACAAGGTACCGGGCTCGGGGTCAGTCCCCACAGGGCCAGCAGCTGCTCTGGGTGCCAGCCACGCCCGTGTGCAGTGGGAGGGCCCGGGGGGCCTGGGTTACCCACCCCTCACGCCCGACTCCCCTGACAGGTGGAGGAGGGACATCTCTGTGGTGCTTCAAGGGTAAAGTTGTTGCTGTTATTTTTGTCTGGGCGTCTAACAGCGTGTGGGGTGTGGGCTCTGGCTGTTCCTGGATCCTCCGGGGGGGGGGGGTTGGGCTCAGACTGTGGCCGGCACACTAGGCTGTCACAGATCTTAATTAGCCCAGAATCACAAATCAAAGCCTCCTCTTGGTCAAGAAGTTCAACCTCTTGAATTTTTACCCAAAGTGTAACTCACAGAACTGGGTATGGCCAGCCCCTCCAGCCTCTCTCTGCTTCCGGGATCTGCCCAGGGGCGGGCGAGCGACTCTGATCAGATGCTGAGCGCCAGAGTCCCCTGGGGGGTGCCGGAAGTGCATCCCTTTCCGCCCGTGTTGTGCAGGGGCAGCTGGGGGCTGAGCACAGCCAAGAGGTGGGGAGAACTTGAGGCCTGAAGCCGTTGTTGGAGCCTCTAAGCGCAGCTCTGCCTGAGGCCAAACCAGCCCCTGGACCAATACATCTTTTTTTTTTTTTTTTTTTTTTTTTTGCTTAAGTCAGTTTGATTAATGATCATTCTGCCCCTTGTTTCCAAGAGCCCTGATACAGAACAGAGCTGAGAGAGAAGACACGGAAGGGAGGGAGTCACCTGGGGACCAGCGGCTACCCGCCTCTCGCTTTCTGCTTAAATGCAATGCAGGGGCAGCCAGGGTCCCTGAGGCCCAAACGCACTTGACCCCCAGAGGTGGGCGGACAGAGCACGGGCTTGAAGGCTCCAGGCCCGGCCTCGGGGAAGCAGAGCCCAGGTGAGCCTGGCTAGTGCGGAGCCAGGAAGGGCTTGGCATCCGGCCTTCCTGGGCTCGGGGCAAGGACAGGAAGCCCCTGTCCCCGATGTAAATTCTCGAGTACAGCCGGCCTCAGTCTCCAACAGTCACTGATCCCTGGTGGGGAAGAGACAGTCACCTCCCAGGAGCCGGCTCGTCCGCCCCCCGCGTCCCTGTCCCAGGCCCTCCTCCCTCCGGGGCCCTGCTGCCTCTGGGCTCCCCGGGCTCTCTGAGCCCGGCCTTCTCTGTACTGGCTGAGCCTGGTGCACGTGGCAGGATCTCAACTCAAACCGGCCTAATCAAAGAAGAGGAGACCTATGGGCTCAGATCCTGAAAAGCCCAGGGTGTGGCCGAGTCAGGTGGTGGAGGGAGCACGGAAGGAAGGGAAGGGAAGGGGGAAGGAACCTGCACCCTCCCGGGGGGGCTCTGCTTGCCCCCGGTGGGTCACCACAGGCCGGCCATTCCCCAGGGGAGCACAGGTGGCGTCTGGCTCACCCCCCTGATTGAGGGTTTGGAGGGACAGCGCCCCTGCCCGGCAATCCCAGCAGCCCCGGGCGCGGGGCTGATCCCCAAAACCGAGGTGGTTGCGGAGCCCGTCACGGGGGCCGAGGGGGAGGGGGCCCACCCTGCAGCAAGGTGCCGTGCCCAGAAGTGAGGGCGGTCGGGGCTGGGAGGCACGCTCCGTGCTATGCCATGGGGCCCAGCATACTTGCTCTTGGCCCTGCACTGACCGCCGCCACCCCAGATTCAGGTGGCCGTCCGCGTCCAGGACTTTTGCGCCCTGATGCAGCCAGGCCTGTGCACTGACCTGGGTCTGACCCTCACTTTCTGGCTTCTGCACCTGCTTCTCAATCTGATTCAAAGCGACTCACTCCCCCCCCAAACTGGCCACAGACCGAAGGAATTTTCTGGGTGTCTCTCCCTGGCCATATAAATTACTAGATAATTCCCCTGTGGCTCGTGTCCACACAGGCCAATCTGGTTTTACTTTACTTGTCATTTTCCCAAAAACCCAGTTTCCTTTCTCTCTCTCCTACTCGGTTTCACATGCCCCACGCCCCACCCCCAGCTCGATCCCCAGGCTTGCTCTCCATGTCCACCTCTCCCGCCGTCTTTGCTCACTGCCACTGAACTGGGAACTGCCAGGAGCAAAGGAAATGAAGAACGCGGCTGAAGATTGGCGCGCAGTAAAACACATTTGCGGCAAGAAAATGAGAAAAAGGAGAGACTCCCATAACTGGAAAAAAAAACACTGGATAGACGGCAAGGAAGTACCTCGCGAGTCGGAGAGGCGGTGAGCGGGCCAGGCACTGGGTGCAGAGTAATTCTGCAGGCTCTGTGCCCACGCAGGGCCGGTCACGCAGACCGGTGCCTGCCAGAAAGGCAGGGAGAAGCATACCCAGGAGGCCGCGGACATTTTCCGTCAGCGTGGAAGGCTCCAGCAGTTTTTTCCAGAGAGCAAGGAATACAACAAGCACTTGGAGATTAGCGCCAGCCAGGGGTGATGAGTAACAGAGGTGGAGACGGCGGGGCATTCCAAGGGCTGGAGAAGCAGCCAGGGCCAAGGGGGCTGGTGCAGGGGCGCTGGAGGGAGAGAGCTCCTTAGGAGGGGAGGGAAGGAGGGAGGGAAGCAGGCAAAGGCAGACTCCCCTCCCGCACACACTGCCTTGCCCAGGAAGCCCCCTCCCTCCGGTCCCGAAGGGCCATCCTCTGAGGGGCTGACATCTGGCTGACAGTCCACCAGACGGGCCAACGGCCGTTCCCAAACCCCTCACCCTGCTCCCCACCCACAGGAAAGGGGCCAGTGCTCTGTGGCCTTGCAGGGTGGAGCCTGACGCCAGGCGCCCAGGTGCCCGGCTGCCCTGTCCCTGCGTAGGGGAGTGGCGGGGGGCAGACCTCAGAGGGAAAATCGCCTCTGTCCCACACACTAGATGGGTCTCCTGTGTGGGCTCCGCCGCATCTCTGCACCCAGAGGCCACCCACGCATTCCTGAGAAGCAGGAAGGGTACAGCGTGGGGGTGAGGGTCCCGCTGTGGGGCCGAAAGAGAGAGACAGACGGGGAGAGAGAGAGAGAGAGCGAGAGAGAGAAGGGTGCAGGGCATGTCAGCATCACTAGCATGTCACCTCCACTCTTGACCCTGGGTCCTCTCTGAGCCTCAGTCTCCTCCTCTGTAAAGGGAAGGTCTGCCTGGCTGAGAGGGATTCAGGAAGGCTCTGGAAGCTATGGGAGCTGAATTAGCAGTTTGATGACAGTTGTTGCCTTTGTTCAGAGCGAGGCTCTGGCCACGTGCTCTTCCACCGCCTTCCACTGGAGGGAGCGCGGAGAAGGCAGAGGAGCGGCTGCGGGCCAGGCGGGGTCTCCCTTTCTCTGACCAGGGAGGACTCCCCGTGCTGGCGTGACCCACTCAACCCGCAGGGGGGGAACGGGGAACTGGGAACTGCCGGCGGGGAGGCCCCTCCTGACGTGTGCGTGGCTGCGGGCAGGCCCCTCGCTTGCAAGGACAGGACGTGCACCCGGAGGCCCCTTCCAACAGCAGAGTGAATTTTAAGTCACTTGTGAAGTGGGGCCCATGACAGCCTTTTATCCCCTAAATGACAGTGGGTGACCACCGCCGGTGCCAAGGGGTCCCCCCAGGCCCGGGTCCTTGAGCACGAGTCTGCTCACCACCGGGATCGGCACCCGGTGCACACAGCAGCCCAGTCCGTGGGGATCGTCGGGTGCGGGTAGAGAAGCTGCCTTGAGTCCCATCAGCTGAAACGGAGCTGGCTGGGATCCGGGGCGCCCTCCGGGGAAGGCAGGCGGGAGACGGGGCCCGGAGTCGGTCAGGGACGCGGCAGCAGGGACCGCTCTGCCACCTCTGTGTCCCCGGCACCGGTCCATTCGGGACCCTCCCCCGGCCGCATCAGCGAGGCGCCTGGAGGGAGGTGGGCATCCCTGGGTCCAAGCTTCTGCCCGGGGTGGGGGGACGCTCGGAAGGGCATCCTGGGCCCCACGAGGAGGCGTGTGGCTGCACCGACCACAGTCTCGCCTTGATGGAGGTGAAATGACCTGGGGCAGCTATTCTGTCCGGCACAGCGGCAGGCTGTCTGTCTGGTTCCTGAAACTGTGTCTTTCCACCTTCCTTGTTTATCTGCCGTCTTCCCTCGGGTCCAGGGCTCGGGTGTCGTCTTGGAGGTCAGGTGCAGTGGGGCTCTCCGGGCTCAGAGCCTGTGGTTCTCAGTGGGAATGAGGGCCCCTCCCTGCATCCCTCCAGACCACCAGCCCCTCCGGCTTGGGAACAGATCACGGGCCCAGGGGCTGAGGATGCCCCCAGCCATCGTGGGAAGTCTGAGACCCCATCTGGTCCGACCCTCCCGACCTGTGGGTCCATCATGGCCTCGTCCTTGGGTCCAGGGCAGCTGTCTGACAAAAGGCTCCCATTAAGAGGCATCGGCCTAGAAACGGGGGGGGGGGTCCTCGTGGGGCCGTCCCCAGTCCCTGTCACACCCTAATGCCCGGCGCTGACTCTGCTTCTGCCCACTCCCGCTCTGCCCAAGAAGCCAGGCTGTGCGTCTGTGGCGGAGAGGACCTGCCATGCTCTCCCGCACCGTCTGGACCAGGACTCTGCCAGCCTGGTGATGCTAAGGGCCCGAGACGCCGTCCCCGCTCGCAAGGAGACCTCCAGTAGGGACATACAGGGAAAGGGGAATTGGAAAGGGAACAGGGGTGCGGAGTGCAAGCCCCCGCCTGTCCCATGCCCCTCCCCAGGGGCACCCCTCCAGGGATGCTGCCTGGCCCTCAGACAGGGCAGTGGAGGGAGGGGTGTGTGGGAATCGGATTTCTCAAGGTGGAAGAGGTCAGTTGTAGTGAGTATGCAGGGGGGGGAGGAGGAGGGGAGACTGTCTGGGA
>NC_043715.1:1559449-1569560 GCF_006229205.1 Suricata suricatta
CTTGGCCAGGGCCGGCGCTGTCCAGAAGGGGCTCCTGGCCCACAGCCGGGCTCCCGCGAGGACAGTTCGGGTCCAGCCCCGGGACTCAAACACTTGATGGCATCGGGCAAACCTCGCGTGACGCGTCCACTGTTAAAGACAGGGACATTTGGTCTGCTGGCGAAGGCGCCCAGCTTGGCCTCTGCTGGCGCTTGCCCCCGTGCGCCCGCCCGCGCCTCCCCCTGCTCCCCCTCGGACTTCGGGTCTCTGCTTGCTCTTGTCCCGTCCTCTGTACCTCTTGTCGCTTTCTGCCTAGAACCGTTCTTTCTGTCCATCCTTAGGGCTCCGTGGAAGCCCCGTGTCCTCAGGGAGGCCTGCTGTGGTGCTCAGGGTGGGGCCCCCAGAGCACCCCACCGTGCTCACTGTGACGCTCCTAGTGCGCCCACTATCCATTTCCCGACTGCCGGTCCCTGCTGAGCCTGGGCTCCAAGAGGCAGGACTCCATCTGTCCCATTCCCTCTCCATCCCCAGGGCGTGAGGAGGGTGGGGAGGGTGGGGAGCAGGGCCTTCTTCTGTGCTCCCGGGGCTGGCCCAGCCCCTCTAAGGGACACTTTCCTAAGGTGCGTTTGCGCATCAGTGTCTGTCTGTGCAGGTCTCATCTTGTAAGTGACAGTGGCGGCCGCAGGCCTCTGCATACTCCGCTTTGATGATGATGATGATGTGATGATGATGATGATGTGATGATGATGATGATGTGACAGTTTTAGTAACGACAGTAATACTAGGAATAGTAACAGAAAGAGCATTCACTAGCGGAGCCTCTTCTGGGTTCCAGGAGCCGTGTCTGGGAGCGTTTTGTAAGCGTTACAGTACTGGATGCTCACCGTGTCCCGACGATGGAGGTGTCCTTGTCTGCATGAGGTCACTGGGAGTCCAAGTCCACCTGGTCAAACTAGACCCCGGGGTGCCTGGGGGGCTCAGTTGGGTGAGCGTCCGGCTTCGGCTCAGGTCACAGTCTCACAGTCTGTGGGTTCAAGCCCCACGTCGGGCTCTGTGCTGACAGCTCAAAGCCTGGAGCTGCTTCAGATTCTGTGTCTCCTCTCTCTCTACCCCTCCCCCCCCACTCTGTCTCTCTCTGTCTCTGAAAAATGAATAAACCTTAAAAAACTAAAAAAAACATATAAAACTGGAGCCAATAGGTGATGATCTTAGAGCGTAACTACCAGCGAGGGAGCTGTATCCCCTTTTTGCGGGATCCTGGGGGCAGGGCTGTGCTGCTGGAGCACTGACATGCACCTGCCACCAGCAGAGGCTCCGCTTGCCGAGAGAACGCAGGCCTTCCCGGTCCAGGGGACACACACACGCCCAGTTCTTGTCTGTCACAGCCTCGGAACATTAGTTAGATCCCAGGATGGCACCAAGAACGGGCTGATACTTGGCGATGTTGTGTTATTTTCAGTTTTAACTAATTAGAGCATCTCAAACTCCTCTTGTACTTATTTTAAGCCTTAAAAGCAACCGTGCCTGCCAAAAGCCTGCTTATCCCGGTAGAAGCAGTGACGACAGGACTACAAATAGATGACTTTTAACAGGGGTTGTCTGTTGTGAGCACGGAGACCACGGCATCGGGGGACAGCAAATTTCAGCAGGGAGGCGGCTCCCTGGGAGAGGCGGGGGGTCTGGCAGCGGCTTGTGCGATTCCCCGATTGTGTCTCAGTGCACCTGCCCAGGGAGACAGCTGGGGCTGAGACAGCCCACCGACGCCTGACTCTGGGGCGTGGGGTCTGCCAGCAAAAGGTCCCCAGCTCACGAATTAGGTTTGCTTTCTTAAATTGTTTTCTTAAACGGAATTACCCAGACAGTACATTATCATTATGAAAAGTCATTTTGAAGTTATTTTATCCACAGCTGCGGTCTTAAATTGAGTTTCTAACTTTCCTGGCAGGGAAGGGTGCAGAGTTTGGCTACTCCGCTGAGGGGCTGGACCTTCAGGCAGGCCTGGGTTGGGGTTGCCGGGGACCTCGGGCCTTCTTGAACATAGAAGTTGTTCCAGGCTTGGTTGGCTCTGGCCTGTTGTCTTACTCTCCCTGAGCTGCACTTAAAGGGCAAAAGGGAGACCAAGTTTTGCGTTGACCAAAATGACCAGATTCCATTAGTGTCCACCAGGCTGGCTTAGGGTGCCCCGCCCAACCAGTCCAGCCCAGCCCCTCCCCTCCTCCAAGGCCCCGCCCCTCCTCTCCAGGCTCCGCCCCTCCAGCCCAGCCCAGGCTATAAACTGTCCTCTGCACACACCTCCTCCTTTCCCTCACTGATCCTCTTAGACCAGCTCACGTTTTGCTGATCTCCTTGTCCGTGTTTGCCCATGACGAGGCTAAGGAGGCGCTGCAGCCTGCTGGGGGCTGTGTTAGGACCCCGCCTGGTCCCCCGCCCGGATAGTGTCGTTCATCTACAAAGGGTCAGATGTCAGCGTGAAGGAGACACCTGTCCTGGAGGTCCCGCTGAAAAGGACCCTTCTTTTCTGAGGTGGCCCGAGCCCCCAGGATTCCAAAGGATGGGCTTCCCTTTGCACCCCCTGCGGAAGTACGTAGGCAGGAGGCGGCTGGCGCAAGGCTGCTTCAGTGAGGAATTCTGGGGAGCGCGTGGGGTCACGTCCATGGGCGGAGGGTGAGAAAGTCGTCTGCGTCTGCAGCCCTTCACCGGCCCTGCACCGGCTGAGGCAGGGGTATCGCGATGCCCGCAGCCCCTCCCACTGCAGCCCCTCACAACCCAGCGGCTTCCCAGCCCTGCTCTCCGCGGTTCACAACAAGGGAGACTGTCCTGCGCGGACATTTCTGGCGGGGTGCAGCCTCTCCCCTCAGGCTCGCCTCCTGGGCGTGCTTTGGCGGTGGGCGTCTCTGGCTGCCCGGTGCTCCCAACGCCCTCGGCACCACGAAGGTTTCCACTGCCCGAGTTGGTGGCCCTGTAATTTCCTCAGATCGTGCTTCCTGCTTTGAAGGATAAAGTGGAAAAGGCGTGGGATTTGGTGTGAGATCTGGGCTCAAACCCTAGCTCCCCCTGCTGGGGTTACCAGCAACCTGCCCCACCTCCCTGGTAAATGACCGGAGACCCAAAACTGCGGGGGGAGGGGTGGGGGGCTCAAGCATCCTGTCCCCTCCAGGGAAGACATCATCCCCCTTTGTACTGTTAGCTGCAGAAAATCTCCACTAAAACTGCAGTTCGAACCCGCTGGGAGGTCCTCCCTCCACCCCACTTTCCCACCTGCAGAGGCTCCTGACGCTAGGCGCCGTGGGCGTGACTTCCGGTGTTCTGTGCGCTGCTTCCTGTGTGTCATTAAAGATTGTGTCATCATTCACGTGAGTGTGCTCTGGAGAGCATTTCACGTAAAACCACACGACCCCTCAGCTAGGTGAGACCCTAATGATGTTCCCGACCAATAACCCTCACCTCCAAGTGAAGAAACGTGGCGAGACGCTCTATGATCTGGTTGAGGGCAGAAATGTGAACTGAATCTGGTCCGCGCTTCCTGCTCCTTATACTTTTTAATGGCAGAAACAGGAGAGAAAGCAGCCCTAGCCAGTAGCCCCTGCTGCCGCCATGGCCCCCTCACCACTAAACGTTTCCCTGCTTTTGCCCCTGCAGAGCGTTGGTGGGGGCGAGGCCAGCCTGGGGTGTCCCGGGGCCTCCAGGCCAGTGGCACGTGCTCACTTCTGTTAAAAGCAAGATGTGCAGCAACTGTCGGTGGGAATCAGCAGGTTGGAGACCGGCTAGGCCAGGGGCATTGGATCTCAGCCCTCTCCCCCGACTCGGGGTGGCGCCCCGTCCCTCAGCTTGGAACCAGATCCCCCCACGAGGGCCCTCCTGTCCGTGCCCCTGAGCCTCATGCCAACAGCTCTAGGAGATGGCACGCCGGGTTCTCAGGGTCACTTAGAAAACTGTTCCCACACGGCCTGGTCCTACGGTGGGACTGGACTGAGCAGGGTGCCGAGTCCAGGCCAGCCTTACATGAGCATTCTGCTCATGACATGTTAGCTTTGCTGATGGAATTTAAGCTGCCACTTTTTCACTCAAAAGACATCATGTTTGTTTGTTTTTTAATTAAAGAAAAGTCTGGAAATCTAGGACTGGCGTGCGTCTCAGAAACGGTTTTCTTCACCTTAATGGCTGCAGCACAGGGTTGTGCTCCCTGACGCCACCTGGTGGCAGCGCTGGCTTCTGCATTCACTCTGGCATTTCCGGTGAGCCCCTCGTGGGCCAGCTGGGGCTCGGGGACAGGGACACGGGTGAAGAGACAAGGTGCCACCCAGCACGGGGCCTGCCTTCTGGTTTGTCGTTTCATGAGGACATCAGTCTTTCCAGAGCGAAACTGTGTGACCTCAGTGCAGACACTGTCACAGCAAACCCCAGGCTGACAAACGGACAAACTCACACACCAGTCGCTGCTCTCACTTTCCAGGAATCAGCGGCGGCCCCTTGGAAAACCACCACAGACTGAGGCAGTTTCACTTCCACTGGGGGGCAGTGGACGCGTGCGGCTCGGAGCACACGGTGGACGACCACGTGTACCCAGCAGAGGTCAGTAGACGCCGTCCTGGCATCACGTACGTGGGTGCTTTCCACGTGCCGCTCACTCGTAGTGCAGAGGGTTCCTGGGACACGGGGCTCCCCGAGCTCTAACAGGAACCGCCGGGCATCCCGTGTCCGACCACATGGCTGTCCTGGGCGAGGGCACTGTTCACACTAGCCAACTGTCCTCTAACAGAAGAAGAGACTGAGGTTCTGAGTGGCCTGTAACTTGCCAAATCAGCCAGCGGGGATTCAAGAACAGAGTCTGCGCTCTTAGCCCCAGGCCACATGCTCGCTGCCGGTCCATCACGGACTGGAAGCTTCCCCTCTTTCAGGGCATTCAGGGCGTCTACTGAGATCTGAAAATCTTCACAACGGACATCATCTTGAAACAATGAGACATTTGCAACATCCCCAGATGGCAGTCTGTAAAGAAAAGGAGGCGGGATGGATGTCGGGAGTTGGTTTTTGTGGGTGTGGGGGGGCGGTACGTGGTGCCTTATTGACTGTCCCCAATATTTTATTACGGAATTCTCCCAGCATACAGAGTCACCGGCAGGTCTGTGCGGTGAGAGCCCGCGAGGGTGGGGCCCGGACCCCACAACGAGCGTTTTGCCCAGATTCCCTTCATCACACCTCCGTCCACCACCCACCACCCGCTGCCCGACGCAGTTCGAGTTAGGGGCTGTTTTTGTTTGAACTTGAATGGAAGTAACGCTCGTTAAAACAGACTAGGAGCCAGTCAGACTAGAGCATGAAGACACCTGTAATCCCACGCCCAACGGGACCTCCGGGCACAGATTGTGAACAGGAAGTTAGTCTCTGGCTGTAAGTACACATGTCTTTGCAAGGAGCACGGCCAGAAAGGAGCAGGGGCCCGTTAGCGGCTCGATTTTCTCCGCACGTCTTCTGTCTTGGCGACTACGTGTCAGCACGGGGTTTTTGATGAGCAGCTGATTTAACACGACAGGTTGTTACCTAGAAGCCAGAGCAGAGCCTGGGCCCGCCAGGCGCTTGCCTGTCCCGGCAGGGCTCTGGCCCGTGCGGAGTGTCCGATTCCTGTTAGGGTTTGGACGGCAAATCCAGTTCAGTTGGGGGGGGTCCGTGAAGGAAGCACTTGGAGTTGGGGACTTGAGCCCGGCTGTCTGTATTTCTGGGAGCCTGAACTGGGACAACAGGTGGGGGGTTCCAGGTGAGCCACGGACAGGCAGGGAGAGGTCAGGACTCCCTCCGTGGCCCCGGTGCCCGTGGCTGTCTGGAGCGCACGCAGACCACACTGTGGGCAGAGCGAGGGGCTCATTGACCATGAGAGGCTGGAGTCTGTCCGTGTAGACCTGCTGGAGTCTGTCGGTGTGGACTTGGGGCTCCGCCACCGCTCAGAAAGACCCCTAGCACGCCAGGAAATACGTGCCGGTGCCCAGGCCCCTCCTGGGTCTGGGCCGAGCTCAGCCCGGGGAGGGCCATGAGCTCTCCGCACCTGGAGCCCTGGCCAGGCCCCGGCACCCCGCCAGCAACCCAGGAAAGCATGTGTCCCCGCCTCGTCCTCCGACCCTTGGTGAAAGCCTTGCCAGTGGGCCAATCTTGACCACGAATTTGGAGTTGGGGAAACCCAGGAGGGTGTGAACTAAGGGCATAGGCGAAGTTCAAGGGAGGATGACAGACGTAGGGGACATGCAGCGTGGACCCCGCGCTTACATTAAAAACGGCTCACTGTGTGTCTGAAATCCAGATTTAACCGAACCTCCCATGTGCAGTCGATCCGGTGACAGGCGGCCCGCCACCGGCACCGTTAACCCGAGCCTGCTCTCTCCCGCCGGAAGTGACAAGGCCCTTGCCACCCGTGGTTTCCCAGCTTGGGAGCCGCAGACCGGCCGGTCCACACCGCTCTGGCGGCGGGCACCTGCCTCGCCGACACAGCGGATGGACGCGCCCTCGGCCCCAGCAAGGGACACGCAGCTGCCGTATCGGGGCCGCATCGAGTGACCGCACACCCTTCCGTGTCTGTTTCAGCTGCACTTGGTCCACTGGAATCCCGCCAAATACGGCAGCTACGAGGAGGCCGTGCTGGGGGAGCGCGGTGTGGCCGTGATCGCCGTCTTCGTGCAGGTAACGGGCGCCCCCGGCCAGGCGGGCGTGCGACACCGGACGCGGCCTGTTGAGCCCACGTTCTGGACGGGGGCCGTGCCTGCCGTGCCCGCCGGCCGCCTCTCCGAACCAGCCTTTCCCATCTGCGCCCACAGCTGGGGGCCCGGCACGAGCCGCTGCAGAAGCTGGTGGACGTCTTGCCGGACGTGAAGCATGAGGTGGGCCCGCGGGGGGAGCCGGCGGAGAAGCGGGCCCGCTTCGTTAACGACCACTTGTCAGAGTTAAAGATCAGTTCGGTGGGGGGCGGGGGGGCGGCCTGAGTCTGCCTGGGAATGGGGCGCCCCGGGGCGGCGGGCTCACCCCCTGACGTCCATGGGTCCCTGCTCCCCGAGGACCCCTCCCTCCTCAGTACAGCGGGGGAGCCGGACCCCAGCCCGGCTCCCCGAGTTCAGTCCTCAGGCAGCATCTTGAAGGTTTCGGCCGCGTGCACCTGCCACCGTACTATGACTCAGTATTTTCCTTAAATTGATCAGGTTTTAAAGATGTTTAGTCCTGTCCCAGGCAATGGCATCTACTGGGGATAATGTTGGTTTTAAACCAACTGAAGTAGATGCCTAACGGCTACCACTTGAGGGCATCCACCCACATACCCCCGCTCCCTCCGCACGGGCTCCCCGGCACGCCCTCCCAGGAGATCGGGGATGGGAACCGGGGACAGTCCCGCCTCCTCGGCCCCCCGGCCCCCCGGGGGCGCCTTGCCACATTCAGCTCAAAAAGACAAGGGAAGCCATGCAGCTTCTCTCCAACAACAGTGAGACAGGACTTTGATGGAGAAATGGAAATTCCAAAGAGACGGAGTTTATTTGTTCAGAACCAAACAAAAGAGTCCTGGGCCCCGAGGAGGCACCGCGGCCCCTGGGCGGATGGGCTCCTGCCTGCGGGAACAATGACCAGGCAGCTGCAGGTGGCAGCGGGGGCCAGCCCTTCCTCGCCGGTCCACGGGGCCCATTTGATGTCTGCGGGGCGCCTCCCTTGATGTCCACCTCCGGCCGGCCTCGCGGGGCCCCGTCCTCCGGCTCAGGAACTCGGCAAGGTCAAGGCGCTGGGAGCATCCTCTCCTTGCTGGGCTGCGGCCAGAGTAAACCCGGGATGCTTGCCCCGCGTGCCCTCCGCCCCTTGGTGGGAAAGAGCGGCCGGCCTGCCGTGAGGTGCCGTTTACCTGGGCTCTGTCTCCCTTCCCCGGACGCTCTGGAGCCCGCCTCCCCGCCGGCCAACCAGCACCTGGTGGGCAGGTCACACGGGAGAAACGGTGTCAGCAGGGGTGAGGGCCCGGTCTCTTCCCCTGAGACGTAAGAGTGAGGGTCCAGGGGACAGAACGCCCCGCCTGCAGAGCGGGAGCCTGCGATCGTGGGGCGGGGGCGAGCCCCGCCAGCCTCCGGGGCCCCCTCCGCACCCCACGCTGGGCAGACGCGAAGACACGACACTGGGTGACAGCCTGGTCACACAGGCCGCGTAGGCTAGGATTCCTTGTAGGAAATGTCCAGAACAGACAAGTCCCTGGAGACAGAGCACATTCGTGCCACAGGGCGGGGATGGGGGTCCGGGGGGAAGGGGAAGGTTAGGGTGCATGGTCGGTAAGGAGCGTTTACCGGGGCTCCTTGCTTGCTGGGGGTCCTTCCGGAGGTGAGGCGTGGAGAGTGTTCTAAGGCTGACTGGTAATGGCCGCGCGTGGAGACCCTGAATACACGGAGAGCCAGAGCCCCGTGCGCGGTAGTGTGTGGGTTCTGTGCTCGGCGAATTACATTTCAATTCTGCTGCTGCTTTTTTTAAGTTTTATCTATTTATTATGAGAGAGAGAGAGAGAGAGTGTGAGAGCAAGCACAAGTGGGGTGGGGGCAGAGAGAGGGGGCGAGAGTCCCAAGCAGGCTCCAGGCTCTCAGCACAGAGCCCGGTGAAGGGCTTGAACTCACGAGCCGTGAGATCATGACATGAGCTGAAATTAAGAGTCTGACGCTGAACCGACTGAGCCCCGCAGGCACCCCACGACTGCTGTTCCGTAAACGTTAACTAGACAGCTGCTCGCACAGTGCGCAGCCAGCACGGCCGGCCAGTGCTCCCGGCCTCGCCTCTGACGTCTTGCCTGAGGCTCCATGTCTGACCAGGGGTCCGCGGTTAGGGTCCAGCCGGGCCCCCCGGGCTCCTAGCCCCCGTGTCTGGAGGCTGGGTGGAAGGGTCAGGGCGAGCAGGTTGGACTCCTTCCCCCCGGAGCCGAGCGTGTGCCCTCCCTGTGCCCGTACCCCCTCCCGCAGTGCTGGCCCGGGGCGGGGGCCGCAGCAGAGCTGGGGCACATGAGAGGCTGCACCGCCCCCAGGCTGCCTTCGGCCTTGGTCTCCCTGGCTCTGCAGAGCAGGGGACCCACTGTGTGGGGTGCGGAGCCCAGGGACCCCGAGGGAGCCTTCCTTCACTGAGCAGCGCCTGCTGGCCAGGCAGCCCGAGGGTCTCCTTTGTCCGCACCTGCTCCAGGCGCCGTGCCGCCCTGGGCGAAGCAGGAGTGCCCCTGTCTGCAGGCTCCCTGCCCCCCACCTCGTTCCTGATTTTGTTTCTTGCTTGCTCATTACAGCGGGGGAGCCTCTTTGCTACTCCTCAAGCCCTTCAGGCCACAGCCTGTCTCAGGGCCTTTGCACTGGTTCTGCCCACTTCCCGGGAGGCTCGCCCCCAAGTTCCGTGAACGTGGGTAGTTTGTCCTCTCTGTCCGCTGCCGTACCCCCATGCCTCAGATCGAGTCAGGTGCGCCTTACAGAGCTGTGGGTGCGTGAGTGAAGGTGGCGCCCCATCTGTGCGCCCCGGGACCCAGGGGGGCAGCTTTCCCCTAGCCTTCGGTGAAGCACAGAAAGAAGTAAGCGTGCGTTCTGAACGGAGACTCCCAAGCCGGACGCGCTGACGTGATCCTTTCGGGGACGCAGCATTTCCTGGTGCGGCCACCATCGGAAACCGCCTGGCGGCCCTTCAAACAGGTGCACACACAGTGACCGTGGGACCCAGCGTCCCCGCGTCTGGGTGTCCCCCCCCAGAAATGGCCGCGGGCTGGGTCTGGAGGCGGTGCTGGCGGCCGTGCTGTCAGCTGCCCGTCTCACGGAGCCGAGGCGTAGAAACCACTCGATGGTCCGTCTGGCGGGAAGAAGGGACGAGCGGGTGTGGTCACGACACATCGGGGCGCTGCCCAGCCCAGGAGAGGAGGGGTCCTCGCGCCTGCCGCAGCGCGGACGGGCCCGGGGACACGCTGCCCGGGGACATCGGCCACCACCACAGGGTCCCCCGCACACGGGGAGTCAGGCCACAGAGCCGGCACGGATGGGGGCGCCCGGTGGGCACACTCTCGGGTGGTGTGGCTGGTGAATATCATGTCGTATGTGTGGTTTTGCCACACTTCTTAAAAATGTAGTGTTTTCTTCACAGCTGCGGCGCACAGACGTGGGTATTTAAA
>NC_043715.1:1569660-1579735 GCF_006229205.1 Suricata suricatta
CTCACCCCGCGTGCTGCCGTTGCAGCTGGCCGCCTTCCGCGCGCTCCTGGCCTCGGCGCCGGGGGAGGAGGAGAAGGCGATGGTGAACAACTACCGTCCGCGCCAGGCCCTGATGGACCGGGAGGTCCGCTCGTCCTTCCCGGCCGCGAGGCTCTGAGCGCGTCACGCCCACGTCTCGGGGAGGAGGCGCTGCGCCCCAGGCTCCGCGGTCTGGTCCGCTCTCACCTCCGAAGTTAGAGAGAAAGAGATCATTGTGCCGCTCAGTGGACCAAGGAACAGAAATCACTTCAAAGAAGCTTAAGCAGGGTAGGGAACGGAAATCCCGGACGCGGGGTGTCTCGGGGCCGGCGGCAGCGCCCCAGCCAGCACCCGCTGACCGAGGTCACCCGCCCAGCCCCTGGCGGTCCGTCCTTTCTTCTCTCCGCTTCTCCACTCTCATGGCTGCCCCGTGCTTCCCCGGCGACACAGAGACTGGGACCCACGTGAGTCTTTTCTGCCCCCAGATTCCCACGTTGTGCCAATGTCCTGGGGCTGCTGCACAAATGACCACAAACCAGAGGGGCTGGAACAACAGACATGCGATGCCCTCAGTCCTGGAGGCGAGAAGCCCACGTTCAAGGCGTGGGCGGGACTGGGTCCCTCGGGGGGCTCGCGGGAGGCCCCACTTGCGGGCTGGCCCAGCGCCTGGAGGCGGCCGTCTTCCTCGGCCACGCCCCCCCTCCAGCTGCAGAGCAGGGGGCTACGCGGTGTCTATTCAGCACGTGCTGCCTCACGGCCGTCCTGGAAGGCGCACAGCGGATTCTCCCTTGGGTTCTAATTGTGCTGACACACAACGACGTAAGTGACCATCTGACCCACGTCTGAGGGAACAGTCCTGTGCTTTGCGGCGCGTCCGTGAGGTTGTGCAGCCGTCCCTTCCGCCGTGTCCCCGTCTGTGGTTCTCATAAGGCCGGAGCTCTGCCCCCGGACATGCTCCCCACCCCCCCCAGCCCCGGGCAGCCACCACCCCGGCATCCGGCTGGCCCTGGGGTCTGGACGGCTCTAGGAATAAAGTATAAATGGAGTCATATAGTGTCCGTCCTTCTGTGACTGGTCCACTCACCTCCAAGCGCGTGTCGGGGCTGTCATCCCTTACCAACATCGTCATCGGTGATGGCACTTGTGTTTTCAGAGCGTCACAGATGTGCCCCCCTGGTGGGGACGCGCCTGTGCAGACAACCCAGTCAGGGCACCGCCCCCCCACCCCGACGTGCCCTTGGTGGCAGGCGCAGTGACGCACAGACAGACAGACAGACGCCGGGCTGTCTGCTGAGGGGCGGCGATAAACTGCATCTCGTTTCGGAGACAGAGGATAAATCGGCTGATTACGGTCCACAGTAGCATCTCCGGTCACGGGGAGCCTACGACACGGGTGTGGTTTCTTCTGGCAAAACAGACGTGCCCCTGGGGCAGCCACAGCTTGCCGTCTGGTTCGGGCTCCGCGCGGCTCTGGCGCCGCCACAGAGGGAGCCCCCACGCTCCCTGCCACGCGCCCGTCCCTCGTGGCGCCTGGGAGGTGCCCGTGGAGGCGACGGGCACCAGGCCAGGCTCTCGGCCTGGGCGCAGGGCCGGCTGCAGGCGGCTCCGGGAGGACAGTCCAGCAGGGAAGAGGACCATTTAAAGTCTGGTTTGAACCACACATATTTCTTGTCCTCTGGGGAGATGTCACCACTCCTGAGTCTTGAGTGAGGTGGGCCTTCGCCCGCGGTGGAGCGCCCTGCGGCTGCCACACGCGGGGCCCCAAACCACAGACTCAGTGACTTCTGACACTGCATTTGCTGCCTCGCGGCTGGAGGGCCGAGGCCAGGTGTGGCGGCGCAGAGCCACAGTCCGGGTGCGGGCAGGTCCCTGCTGGAGGCTCGGGGCCTCCCCACCGGCTCGAGGTGCCCGCGGCCCCCTGCTCGTGGCCCCTCGTCCACCTTCCAGGCTGGGTGCTGCAACCAGCCTGCACGGCACGGTCCCTCTGACTCTGACCCCTCCCCTTATAGGCCCACCTGGGTCCTCCAGACTCGTCCCCTCTTATCTCAAGTCCCTTTGCCACATGAGGTCACACGTCTACAGGTTCTGGGATTGACTCAGCCGTCCGTGGTGTGTGTGCAGGGCCACACTGGGGCAGCTTCGGCCTAGCAGCCCTGAGACCGGCCTCCTCTGGAGGTGGGGGGAGGGGGGGTGGGGAAAGGTACGAGGACACTGAAAATGCTCCAGAGCAGCTCTGTCCAACTGTACGTTCTGTGATGGTGGAATGTTCTAGAACTATACAATCTTAACGGTATTTTGTGGGATGATGGAATGTTGCAGAGCTCCATTGGTTCCACAACACTTTCTATGATGATGGAATGTTCTAGAACTGTGCTGTCCCATAGCTCTTTCTGTGATGGTGGAATGTTCTAGAACTATACTGTCTTATAGTACTTTCTGGGATGATGCAATGTTCTAGAACTGTGCTTTTCCATAGAACTTTATGTGATGATAGAATGTTCTAGAACTGTGCTGTCCCATAGCACTTTCTGGGATGACAGAATGTTCTAGAACTATACCATCTTATAGTACTTTCTGGGATGATGGAGTGTTTGAGAGCTTCAAATGCTGTGACCGGCCAGTGGCCACCATGTTGGACAGCGCGCTCTCTCCCTCGACCTGGGCGCGCATATTACCTGGCTGCCCACTTGAAGGCCGAGGTTTCTGAGGCCCCGCAGACAGGACGTGAGGCCACCTGGGATGTCAGCTCCACTTCCGGGAGTCGGTGGAGCAAAGAGGGAGATTGGAACCCGCCACCCGGTGCAAACCCTCTCCTGTGTCCTTCCTTAGCTGCCGCGGGCATCACACACTCCCCAGCTGACCAGCAGCCAGGGAAGGCGGCTCTGTGTGCTGACCAGGACACAGCTAGTTCGTTTTCAACAAAAAAGGCTTAAAACTGACACATTTTTACCCTTAAGGGGTCAAATTTGGTGGTGACGCTAGGTGACAGAGGATGGGCCTGAAGCCACCAGAATAGACCCCGAATGAGGAATTCACCAAAATGGACACGTTCCTGGTCCACTTCCAAGCTGATGTCCCCGGAGGACAGAGCACCGTCTGGGGGCGTCCCCGCCCAGGCCCCGGCTGCTCTCACACACACCCCGCAGCCCCCCATCCCACCGCGTGTCAGAGCCGCTCGGCACCCAGCCCTCACCCCCAAAGCGGGCAGGGCCCCTGGGGGTGGGGGAATGGTGTTTCCAGGAAGGGGCCCAGTGACAGCCTGTGTGGCCGGCAATCCCATGTCCTGTTGTAGCAGGTTCTGTGGCATTCTGGGACATCGCCCCAGGTCTGAATGGGGTCACTGAGGCTCACTTGCCCTGCGGGGGGAGGCGGCCTCCAGGGCCCGTGCCACGCTCTCCCTCCTCCGATGTGTGCCGTTTGTTCGGTACGAGAAAAAGCGCAGCCTCGCATCAAAAAGATGAAGTCCCAAACTCCCCCGTTCGGCGAGAAGTCTCACCCTGCGACACGGCGGTCGTGTTCTGATGCGTGCTTCCATCCGAGGGGCACCTGCGGGGACCTCCCGCTGATCCTGCGCGCAGCAGGTAAGGACGGCGCCACCGGAGAGTCGTGGTGGGAGCCTGGGGTCTCTGAGTCCGAGTGGGGGGCACGTCCCTTTCCACAGGACGTCGGGGCAGAGGAAGGACTCCTCGCAAGAGGGAGACGGGGCCACGGCGCCCGGGCTGGGTCCCCCTGCCAGGCGGTGACGTCGTGTCCCGGCCAGAACCCTGAGAACAGGTGGGGGTGTTTCCACCTTCACGCGGATGAAAGTCTTTCCTCTCAGCGTGCCAACGCCTTTGTCTCCCGGTAGGTGTTCTCTTTTGTCGGTTATTTTTAAAAGCCAGCGTTCACCCTGAGACACGGAGACTCTCCCGGGAGCCACGCCGGGCCAGCGGGGACACATCAACCACAAACACCCCGACAGGAAAGACGTTGATCCCAGCCCAGAAAGCCATGGTACAAAAAAACAAACACAGCCGCCCCCACTCCCTGTCCTGAGTGGCCGCCAGACGCGGAGGTCAAGGTCAAGGTCCTCGGGCTCTCAGTGGCCGAGGTCTGTATTGTGCCAGCTCTGGCCCCGACTTTAAAGCCCAGAGCCTTCCCCGGGCTCTCATGTTATTTTACCACTTTTTACAACACGAATGAGTTCCCGGCACACTGCCCCTCGCCCTCCCCTCCCCTTCCTGACCCAGAGCCAGAGGCGCTCCCCCCACCCCGAAGGGGCTACAGGCCCGAGTCCCCTCCACACACCCCCCTGGGACAGACCCGCTGGGGATTCTTATGTGGGCAGCCCCTGCCCACCTCCCTACCTGCATCTCCCTTCCTGGGGCCGGGACATGCTGCTCTCCTGCCCCTGACGTCCCTCCTGTCCACGGAACTCCGGGCCGCACCTGGGGCTCCTCATTCTGTGCGCGCCCACCCACTCCGTCTCGGTCAAGGGCGCCTCCATCACCCCCAGCGCTAAGGCCGGCCTCAGGGAGCCCCTCGCAGCCCCTGCCCCCCTCTCCCCGCACCCAAGGCAGCCTCGGGCCCCACAGGCGGCAGCCTGGCTCGTCACGTGTCCCAGACACGCTCACGTTCTGCGCATTCCCTGTCGCTGCCCCGCCGCCTCACCTCTGGCTGCGGTCGTGCCGCTAGCCTCTCCCTGTCCCCGTCTGCGCAGACGCCCCGCTCCGCTCGCACCCGGCCCACGCTTCCCTCCACAGCGGGCGTCAGCAGGCCACAGCCCCCTTTCCACGCCTGGGCTTCTTTACACGCGGCACCCGGCGCAAGCTTTCCCTGTGAATCCACGCCCCAAGTCCCTCCGTGTTGCCGTCTGTGTGTGGGGTCCCCTCAGCTCGGACCGCCGTCCCCAGGCCACTTGTGTGAGCCGCTCCTCACTGTCCTCCCCTTCCTCACCCCTGCCCTGACCACGGGCCTCCCTGCAGCCTGGACGGGGCACTGCTCCTGTCTGCAGGGCTCAGGCCCGCTGCTGGCCCTCTGTGTGTCCTCTGTGTGTCCCCGTGAGGGTGGCGTGCCCACCTCCTCGCTGACCCGCAGCCCAGAATGAACACTCATCGTGCGGAGACTAAGCGAGGTGCTCCAATCCGCAGAGCTCGGGCGCTGCATTCCGTCTCCGAGTCAGCATGCCTGCTCATGCGTCAGCGCCTTTGGCCATGCTGTTCCCTCTCCCGGGCATGCCCTTCCCTTCCGCTTCTGCTCAAGAACTTCTATCAGCAGGCTCAGCCCACGTGCCTCCTCTGCTGTGGTCCTTCCCTCAGCACCCCCCAGACAGCTAACCCTCCCCTGCCACCCCCTGTCCTGTGGGTATGGCAGCGAGGGAGCGAAGCATGAAGCAGTGCGAAGTAGTGGGAGGCAGCATGCAACAGCATGGAGCAGCATGGAACAGACACGGAAGAGTACGGAGCATCCTGGAACACCACAGAGCAGCTGGGGGCAGCATGGAACAGCATGAAGCAGACTTGGAACAGCACGGACAGCTTGGAGCCGCCTAGGTCCTTGGCGCTCACAATAGGGAGCATCGTGTAGGGTGGTGAGTAATCTCCTCCTTGAGATTTCTGGGGTACAGAACTACCTTTCAGCTCTGAGCCCTCTCCCTGACTTGGTATTGTGTGTCATCTGCCCAGCGGCCTCTGCGCTGAGAAGTGGGAGGAAGAGCCCAGTAGCCTGAGTGAGGCGCTCTGAAGACCGTGGCTTCCAGAGCGTGGGTCTCTCCGGACTCTGCAGAATCCCAAGAGCCCCTCCCGAGGCGCGCACACTGGCCCTCGCACGGCTCAGCGCCGCGCCGTAGGGTGCTGGCCGAGTTCTCCTGACCAGCGGGGCAGGGGGGGAGCGAGGTCAGTGCGAGCCTCAGCCCGTCCACGTGCTGACGGTCCACGCGGTCAGCGTGCACACCCGAGGCCACGGCAGCGCCAGATGCATGTCAACAGGAAAAGCGCTCTGCTGTTCCCCACCCCCCGCCCCCTGTACTCAAGGTTGTGTTCGCCAACGGCTGCATTGAAGATTAAAGCCATGTCCTTTTCAATTATTCTGTCAGAATTTCCTGTTCAATGTGGGAATTTTTTTTTAAGCAGCATTGAAATAGAGAAACTATTTTTAAGTGAAGTAAAACCTTCTGGTCCTTTCTGCTGAATTCTGGAAATTCAGAAAGGCCACCCCACAGGTGTCCTAGGTCCCTGTCCTAGGTCCCTGAACACGAACACGAATCGGAGGTATAGACAGCAGACTTTCCGTGTGTACCTGTGATGGCCAGGGAGACACTCAGCCTCTCCCCGTGGTCCAGCCGCCACGTACCGATCACCTCCCGCCCCTGGGTCCCAGCCAGGCCGCAAGGCAGATGGGCTACACCGGGGACGCAGCTGGCGGAGCGAAGCAGGCGCAGCCCTGGCGGAGCCTGCAGCAGCAGGGAAGGCAGCGCACGGAGGGGGGGAGGGGGCCAGCGTGGAATATGCTAGAGGTGACCGGGGCCCCCAAAATGCAGAGTAGAAGCAGGGAGCGGGGGGATGGGGTCAGGGCGGGCCTCACTGAGAAGCTGACATCTGAGCAAAGATTTGCAAGAGAAGCTGACATCTGAGCCTTGCAGATACTGGGGGATGATTCTGGAAAGTTCCAGAGCATCAGAGAGACCAGTGTGGCTGGATGAAGCAAGCAAGGGCAATGCGGCAGGGAGAGTAGGGCAGAGATCTGGTCAGAGGGGGCCAGGTCCAGACGGACCTTGGGGCCACGAGACGGGGGGGACTTGCTCTGAGGGCAGAAGGGAGAGGGCACGTCAGGCAGGGCACATCTCGCTCCTGTTGTGACGCAGGTCACCGGTGAACTACACCAGTAGTGGGGGCGGGAGACACTTGCTCTGTGGTTTCAGCACCCCCGCCACTGGGCTGTGAGATCAAGAGAAAGTGGGGTGTCAAGGGCAAGTGAGGGCATCGGTGCGCAGCTCGGCCTGGAGGGCAGGGGCAGAGGTCGGGGGGTGAGGGTGCGGGACTCCCCCCACATCCCCTTGCAGCTCTGGCTTACAACTCAGAATTTGTGCCTTCTGACCCCCTTTGCCCCCCCCCCGACTCCCCATTTTCCCCAAAGCCCGCATTTTGCCACCAGAAACCTGAACACCAGGGCAGCTTTGGCGGGAAGAGAGGTCAGAAAGCAGGAAGAAAGGTTCGCAGAGCGACTGCCGTGTTGGCCCAGCGCCAGCCTCTCCCCACCGCTGGGGCCTGGGTTAGGGGCTCTGCTCCCAGGGGACTCCACACAGGAGGGAGGGGCCCCCTAGAGGGGTCACACGTACAAGCCGCACAGGAGACGCTGCTCTGTCCTGCTGGAGCACCTCGGACCTCACCCTCCAGGCGGTTCACTTCTCCAGGGACAGTCCTCCCTGTTCCAAGGCGCTGGGAAGGTTCCTCCCCGCGAGGGGCAGTGCCCTTGGCGCCTAGTTACACCCTATGCTTGAGAAACGAACGGTCGTTCCTCCAAAACGGCAGGCCTCCCAGATCTCAAAGTAGAGGTGGGGCCCCAGTTTACCCAGAGCACCGGTGGATGCGGTCTTGTTGTATCTTGTATCACATCGTCCTCTTCAGTAAGTCAAGAACAGACTGTGCTGGAAAAGATTCTTTCACATCCAGAGTTTGAACAGTAACACGGTATCCACCGTGTGAGTAGGGCAGGATCTACCAGAGCAAGTCTGTTGGGCGTTGGTTTCTTGCCATCGCTATTATGTTTTAAAGCTGTAATCAACAGCCACAGCACACACCTTTTTTCCTTAGAGAAATTCCCAGAAGGGGAGTTACTGCGTTAGGGTTAGGGCGCACGGTGTTAAGGCTTTTGATACAAACTCCCGGAAGTCGCCTCTACAGAAATGCTCAAGATATTCTCCCCACCAGCCCTCGTGAGGAAACAACACAGCTTTTAATAAACTAGAAGCCAGCGCTGGCTGGTCCTGAAAAGACCACTGTTGGGTGAGCGGATCCTTTGAATCGGCAGCATCAATAGCTCCTTAATGATGCCACCAGTAGATGGCACTCTTGGCTAAGATTTTAGAATCAGATTTCAAGTAAGGTGTTTTAAGACTCCGTTCAAGTTGCATCAGAGAACTGTGAAATACGTGTATTTCAAAGCATATTTGCAGGTGGAAATCTAGGACGTTATATGAAGACCAATGGACAGTGTTGCATAACCGTGGGAACTTGGGGTCCTGGGGGAGCTTGAAAGCGGTCCTGGGGCGTTGTAACCCGTCTCCCAGGCCCACGGGCACACGTGGTCCCTCCGCCTCCCTGGTTAGTTCTCTTGTTAATCTCTCTTGTTAATCCTGGGAAAGCTGGATGGGACCGGGCTGGTTCCTCCTAACCAGCTCTCCAGGCCCTAGAAGCGCCGCCTGCCTTATCACGGCTGCAGCTTCACAGTTCTGTGTGTGATTATCGATCGCTTCTGTCTGGTTGGAAGAGGCCCTCCCCGTCAGTGTCTGGAGCCCAGGGCAGCACGCGACACGGGGCCCAAGCCCTGCAGGTGTCTGCTGCCTGAGTGCGGATACGGCGCCTGGGACCTGGCCTTAGATCTTTGCTACATGACCGCCCTCCTCGAAATCCACCTCAAGGTGGTTGGGTTTTAGCTGCTATGAGTGATGTAAACAGAAATTTAACGTCAGTCTAGAGATGGATACAGCAGAGGAGGGTAGGGAAGGACCAGAAGTCCACGTAGGTGCAGAGCTGATCAAAAGGCGAGGCCCCAGCCCACTTGCTGGTCAGACAAGTCACATAACCCTGTCCAGCCTGTCTCTCAGCTGCAAATTGGCTCTGAATCAGAGTGTGTACCCGGAGGCCTCCGCACAGTGCCCAGAGCCTCCTACGGGCTCAGTAAGTTTGCTCGGCCATTGGTCATCCGGTCTGCTGCTCAAGGACAGTGGGAAGAACAGGAGTGGAGAGATTGTTTCATTTCCCCTAGGCCGCCAGTTTGGACATCTTGCCAGTTAATATTCGTGGCGGCTGGGATTTCCTTCGGTTCTAACGTTGCAGGGGTGCAGCTGCCACATGGCAGGGGGCCCTGCTGGGGGACTGGGTGGCCCACGCACCTTGGCTAAACACCCCACGATGGGAGGCTGTACGTTCTCTCCCTGGGCGCATGTCAGTTGAATGTATTTTCAATCCTTTCCTGCTTCCAGGCCTGGGGTGACCGGCCATCCTTCCCACTCCTGACCTCTAGCTACCTCACAGCCATTCTTACTTAAGGTGCCTCTTGGCGTCTTCAGGACCTGCAGACTCCAGGCTCTCCGCCCTGCACCTGGCTTTGAATCCCCGTGGGATTTGGGGACAGGGCCCTCAGGGAGCTCCTTCCAGAAATCCCCCATCAAGTCAACGTAAGTGGGCTTAGGCAAACTTCCGCAGCTCCAGACTCTGCTCTTTGGCAGGGAGATTCCCCTTAGGACAGATGGTAATTGTTAGCCTGGGAAGGGGCTCAGAATGTGGCCTTGGTTCCCTCTTTTTTTTTTTAATGTTTATTTATTTATTTTGAGAGACAGAGGGAGGGGCGGAGAAAGAGGGAGAGACAAAATCCCAAGCAGATTCCGGGCTGTCAGCCCAGAGCCGGTGCGCCGGGCTTGAACCCACGACCCACGTGAGATCATGACCTGGGCCGAGATCAAGAGTCCATGCTTAACCGACTGAGCCTCCCGGGCACTTCCCCGGCCTCTCTTCTCTGAGCCCCGCTTGCTCTCCCCGCGACTCAGTCCCACCCGGCCCACGCTGGGCCACCCGTTAGTTTCCCGCAGGAGGGCGGGTTCTGGACACCCTCGAACCTCCCAGGCAGGGGGCGGGTGGCCCCATCGCCTCGGCCCACAGCGCCCCGCCAGGTCAGAGCGCCCTCTTGCGCGGTAGGAAGGCGGGCCTTGTCTGAGCTACAGTCACCCAGCTCCGAGTCTGGGTCAGGGGGTTGGGGGGGGCGCACGGCCCCCAGTCCTCTCGCCCTCGCACGTGCGGCGGTGGAAGGGCAGGGCCTGGGGACGGGGCCGCTTGCCGGCGGGGCGGGGCGCTGGGCGGGG
>NC_043715.1:1579835-1584931 GCF_006229205.1 Suricata suricatta
AGGAGGAGGAGCGGCAGGCGCGGGAGCGGATGCTGGCGGCGCGGCGTGCGGACGGCGCGGAGGGCGCGGAGGGCGCGGAGGGCGTGACCCTGCAGCGCAGCATCACGCTGCTCAACGGCGTGGCCATCATCGTGGGCACGATCATCGGCTCGGGCATCTTCGTGACGCCCACCGGCGTGCTCAAGGAGGCGGGCTCGCCCGGGCTGGCGCTGGTGGTGTGGGCCGTGTGCGGGGTCTTCTCCATCGTGGGCGCGCTGTGCTATGCGGAGCTGGGGACCACCATCACCAAGTCCGGGGGCGACTACGCGTACATGCTGGAGGTCTACGGCTCGCTGCCCGCCTTCCTGAAGCTCTGGATCGAGCTGCTCATCATCCGGCCCTCTTCGCAGTACATCGTGGCCCTCGTCTTCGCCACCTACCTGCTCAAGCCGCTCTTCCCCACCTGCCCGGTGCCCGAGGAGGCCGCCAAGCTCGTGGCCTGCCTCTGCGTGCGTAAGTACCGACCTCAGGGCGGCGGGGAGGGGGCGGCGCGCCGGGCCGCGGGCTGAGGCCGCCGCTCTCCAACCCCACGTGGGTCTCATTCATTCGTGCGCCTTGCGAATTGGGCGGTGAGTCTGCAGGGTCCCCGCCCTCGGGGTCTGCGCGCGCTCCACTTCCTCAGCCCGTTCATTCAGAGACTAGAGCACACATCCCGCGTCTAGACGGGTAGCGTCCGCTCCGGGTAGGGTCTGAAAACATACTTACTGTTCGAGGTTCCCAGTGCTGACTGCTTATCAGAAAAATTGTAGTTAAAAAAAAATTCATTCATTTCTGCTCTCCAAACCGGCTTATCAGGCGTCAGCAGAGGTTGGCTCGCACAAAACCAGTAAGGACAGAATTCTGAGTTGCTGGTTGGGCAGCACTGTACAAGTAAGTAGTGGAAGACGGGCGCGGGGGTTGGCTCCAAATGAAATGTGTGCGTGCTGGGGTGCAGGGTGGGTTTCGAGGGTCCTGAGTTGTGCGGAGAAGACAGCCCCTGGTCGTCTTCCTGATGTTGGGCAGGGTCTTGGGATGCTGGTAGGCACAGTCCTGGCACGTTCTTCACCTGTGGGTGCTTACAAAACAGCCGTCCCATGGGATTTCGCAAGAAATCATTTGTACCAAATGCCATGTGATTTTCCTCCCTATCTAGGCTGTGGTGCTTCCCTCGCAGCCCCTTGGCCCCCTCTTGGGAGTCCTGCAAGGTGGAGGCGGCCCGCCTTCAGAGCGGCCGCCTGAATTGAGGACTTGCCCACTATCAACATAGTGGGTGTAGGTCCAGAGCGAGCAGGGCTCTGGGCGTTCAGGGTTGGGGTCCCAGGAGGAGACTCAGGGACACGCGTGGGGGTTCTGGAGCGCGTGGGCCGGGACCCCCGTGGGAGCCACGCTGTGGTGTAGGGGGAGGCGCGGTTCCCCAGGCGGCAAACCGTGCGCCTCTGCTCGGCTTCCCTGAGACCCCGAACAGAGCAGCCACACCGGCTGCAGGAGCATTATTTGCCTTTTTGGGGGTGGTCTCGGTCAGTCTGAGATGAGGGTCTTCGTGGAGCTGCGGCCGGGAAAGCCTGGCTTCAAGGCAGGACGCTCCGTGCTTCGGTTTCACGTGTGGGCCCAGCACGTAAGGAAGTAAGGATGTCTTTAAAGTGCCAGTTCTCTAGTCTTTGAAAATAAATCCCTCGCTTTTTTAAGGTTTTGGTTTTGAGCGGATGGATGGCAGGGGGCGGCAGCGGGTCCAGCCTTGCCAGCCCCCCCGTGTCACTGCCCGTGTGAGCTGTGAGTGAAGACGACATTTTCCACGATGAGCCATCTTGTGGGTGGGTGCCGGTGGCCTTCTCTCGTGGAAAGAGGATTTTCCGTTACAGAAAAGGACACCTGACGAGCAGGTCGCTGGTCTAGAGCCTCACTGGGTCAGGAGAGGGATGAGGGCTCCTCCGAGGCCCACAGAGCCCAGAGCTGACCGGCGCACGCCGCCCTGCATCGAGCAGGCAGAGAGGTTGGAGATGTTCAGGGAGGTAGGCCTGTCCTTATAGGGGCAGCTGACAAGGCAGGGAAAAGCCACGGAAGGTTCCTGAGTGTTCTTCAAATGTCCCACAAAGGCCAGGCTCTAGAATTTCTACTCAAGAAGAAGGGCACTCTGCACGGCTTGCCTCCCGGAGCGGGTGGCCGGTTCCCCCAGCAGCGAGTCCTGGGTGCTGGAGCACCGGTCTCCGTTTTCCTGGTTGGTCTTTTCGGTGCCCGGGGCACAGCCGCCACAGCTGCTGCCTGCTTCCTAACACATGGCGTTCCGAAACAGGTCGGCTTCAGTGCTTAGCCTGGTCCTACTGGCTCTAGACGCAGTGGGAACAAAAGCCCTTTTCTTGTAGGTCTGAGCGAAATGACCAGTAATGGGGCCCTTCCGTAGCGTGGCTCTGGGTTTCTTGGCGCGTCGTGGAGGTGAGAGGAAGTAGTGGTGGGTGTCTGTCCCGACGTGTGGGTGCGCCTGGGCGGAGAGATCAGGTCATGATCTCCCAGTTCGTGAGTTTGAGCCCCTCGTCAGGCTCCGTGCTGATGGTGTGGAGTCGGCTTGGGATTCTCTGTCTCCCTTTTTTTCTGCCCCTTCTTTGCGCTCGCTCGCTCTCTCTCTCAAAATAAATAAATACAGTTATAAAATTTTTTTAAAAAGGGTCCAGTGGTACCCAGAGAGCCCAGAGCTAGGAGGCCACAGCCAGAGCTGGCCTGGGGTCCAGACACCTGTTTGGGTCCTTTATGTCAAGGGACAGGCCTCTCTGCTGAGTCGTGGTCACCCCTACCCCGGATGCAAAGGTGTCCTGGCTGCAGGCTGCTGGGCGCCCACCCTCCTCCCCCTCTCCCAGTGGGTGTGGATGTGGGGCGTTACTGGGCCCACTGGGAGAGCCACAGCCCAGACTCACTAGGTGCTTGGGGAACTCGGAGGGGTCCCCTGCAGGGTGGGCACCCTCTGTGGGGTCCGGAAAGCACTCTGGTCGCCTTCTCATGGGAGACACGAGGGGTTCCCAGGGCACTCTTGAGCAGGTTAGCCCCCCACACCTCCGTGTGCAGACCCCGGTTCTGTCTCCGGAGAGCCGCTCGGACCCCCCAGTCTGACTCCGCATCTGTGCAGTGGATGGGTGACGGGCCAGCCTGGTATTGCATGAGCTGGGCGCAGGGGGACCTTGGTCACATGGCGGCTGCAGCTTCTTCCCAGCACCGCCCGCTGTCTGGTGTTCGCCAGCTGCCCTAGGACTTGGCCCGTCCCAGTTCAGCACAGGAGAGGAGGGAGGGGAGCAGAGAGAAGGCTGGGGAAAGCCGGAGGTGAACTGCTAGCGTCCCCTCTAGGCCTGGGGTCTGAGCTGCGAACTGCCTGTCACACAAGCCACACCAGCCGTCCCTCCCGGAGTCGGGCTGTCCTGTAGGTGAAGGGCCCAGACAAGGGCTGGGTTTGGCTGGCTTTGGGTTGTGGCCTGCTGGCTTGAGGGTAGGTTTGTTGGGGCGATGACCAGAGGGGGAGGGGAGGCCATGGCTGCACCCCCCCCCCCAGTCTTCTGCATCAGCTCCAGGCGGTGACCCGCTTCTGGAGGTGTGGGACCCCTGCTACACCGTGTGCCCACCGCCTAATCGCCAGGGCCAGGTCCAAATCCCTCTCTGCACAAGGCAAAGGCTTCTGGGTGTTTCCAAGGAGCCGGCGTCCCCAGAGTCGCAAGCTGTGAGCTAAGGGCCGAGGACAGCCCCGTCATTGGCCGTTCCCAGCCAGCTGCAGGGCAAGCCTCGCCGAGTCACGGGGCCGGAGCCGGGGCCTGTGGCGTGCTTCCCGACGGCGCGTGACCTCGAGAGAAGTGGGAGACGCTGGGTGGGCATTTCTGACCCTGTTTTCCCCGGGTCAGGGAGCCCTTTGATAATCCGCTGGAATGTGCAGACTCCGGGCAGGAACTCGACGTGGGCCTAGCAACTCCGACGATCACGCTTGGTCACGGGGCCTGCAGGCGGACCTGACGCGGCCTGGCTGGCGCGCACGTGAACTCACACCTCTCCTCACTGTCCCCGCTTCCTGTCTCCCCCACCGGCCTTTGAAACCAGTGTTCCCCTTCCCGCCCTACAGCCAGGGAAACTGAGGCAGCTGTGGGCCAAGAGCTCAGGGCTGTGCCACTGTCCGTGCTGAGCTGCCTTTTCCCATCACGTGTATGGGGACACATGGCCACATCTTTGACAAAAGTGGCAGATGCCAGGGTCACCACGTGCAGGCATCCTGTCAGCTGGGTCAGGCGATGTGGCCCCAGACTCTGGGGAGCGCTTCTCCCCCTGACGGAGCGCCAGAGCCCGGACGCAGAGCTGCCTAGGGGGCCTTTCACAGTCTGTCCACATCCTCACCGTGCACAGAGGCTTCTGGAGCAGGGCGGCTCAGCGGCAGCCCGCCAGCACGCGCCCCGTCCTGGGCCCGCGCTGACCTCCAGTCCCCATGCCCCTTCAGGGACCCACTGCAGGTGCTGCGCCCTCAGGGGGCATGGCCATCCCGGCCCTCCTCTGGATTGCTGGCCCAAGGTGCTGCCCAGAGTGCACTTGTCCCCACCCCGGGCCTTATCCCTGGGCCACTGCCTGGCCGGCAGCTTCTCACAGAGCCCTGGATTCTTGACCAGAGGATGGCCATCCCAGGGGCCCTCCAGCACCTGCGTCATGCACGCCTGTCCATCCGGGCCCAGGTCACACCTGCTCCTCCCGCTAGGTGACAAATGGGCACCAGATTCCCATTCCTGCTCCTGGAGCATGTTTGCAACCCGATCTGGGCTCTGAGTCACCCTGACCTTGCCTGCTGGCAGACCTCCGGCACTGCTGAGACCCAGCTGAGCCTCTGGGACTCCCGGGAGTCACTCAAAACCTGGGCAGTGTAGGACTGAGGCCACCAGAAACAGGAGCCTGAAGCCCCTGCGACCTTGTGGCCGGCCGAGCATTTCGTGCCCGAGGCTGGCGGGCGCACATTCACGTTCAGCCCGCGTCACGGAGGCCCAGGGCTGCCACGGAGCCTGCGTGAGAACAATCCCCGGCCCCGTGAGTCCCGTGAGTCCCTGGGGCTGTGTGCAGAGCCTCTCCGG
>NC_043715.1:1585031-1605031 GCF_006229205.1 Suricata suricatta
CCCCCCCCCAGAACTAAGAGAAGGCTCCCCGGTGGGTGGGGATGGGCCGGGTGGGGCAGGGCAGGGGGAGGGGCAGAGGGGGCTGTCTGCTGGCTGGCCCTGAGCAGGACCAGCGTCAGGGGTCCTGGGGGGAGGGAGGCCGAACCACGATTTGGTTAAGGGGCATTTCGTCCCCATGGATCTGTGGGGTGGAGGGAGTGTGAGGGCCAGAGTCGGACCTTGTCATTGGTGGGGGTCTCCCGTCACGAGGGAAGGGGCTTCTGGGCAGTGAGCTGCTTCCAGAACACGAAGGGGGAGGGCTTGTCCGCCTTGGCCCTTCTCCGGGGTGGCAGGGCTCGCGGAGCCTCCACAGCCCCCGGTGTCCGTGAAGATGGCGGGCCGCGGCGTCAGCGCTGAAGGCCAGGGAGCAGAGTCGGACTGGACCCTGTCCTAGGGCCACATTACCCAGTGGGAGGGAGACACGTGTAAGCACGTCTACAGCTCCAGGCAGGCCCTGTTGCGGGGGGCATGCGGTGGGGTGCCCACCCGGGATGCTCTCGGCTGGCGCTCTTCCTGGGCACAGTCCCTGCAGGGCCTGTGTGAGACCCTCCGTCCAGAGAGCGGCAGACGCCTGTCCAAGGCCCCACGCTGAGGGGACAGCCTGCTTCAGACCGGTCTAAACCAGCCCAGGACTCTGTCCCGCACCCACCCGGACCTTCCCTTTAGAGTGCTCAGTACACTTGAATCACAGATGTGCATGTGGTGGGTGGGTCCCCGTGGGATTCGCCCCCATTTGTAGGCATCAGTCTGACTGGACGTCAGTCAGCGGGTCGGGGGGCTGGCTGGTGCTTCTCACGGGGAGCCGGGGCGAAGCCTGCGGTCGAGGGGCCAGAGCACGGGAGCTGGACTTGGGAGACCTGAGTGTCACCCCCAACTCCCTTGGTGATAGGTAATGGCTGTGTGACTTTCGGCAAGTCAGACAACCTCTCTGAGCTGCGTTTACCCAGCTCCCAGGCGAGGGTGTCAGGCTGGACGCTCCGCTGTGCTCTCACCCCCAGGCACTGCACCTGCAACAGGTTTTCTGTTTCCTTCGTCAGTAAAAGTGCTGGAGGACCAGAGGGGGTGGGGTGCCTAGGCCACGGCGGAGGCCGCTAAGCGCCGGGCAGCGCCAGCAGATCCACTCACCCTGTGGCAACCTTGGTGGAGTGCCCAGACACGTGGAGTAACCTGGCCCGGGTCACACAGCGTGTCAGATCGCGGGGATGCTTTCAGAGCTGAGCGAGAGCTTCCTTGGGGCGAGGGCCCTCCAGGTCCCCCCAGTTCTCCAGGACTCGTGCTGGTGCGTTTTGAGGTGAACGTGCCGGCCCCGGTCCTGAGGCTGGCCGGCTGCGGGGTCAGCGGTCACCCAGCTCCAGTTAAACATGGAAGAAAAATAGGGAAACGTGTGTGCCAGGGCAGGTCATTTGAATCTGAAAATTCGAGTGTTCTGGGGAATTTGAAAATGTGATTTTAGCCTATCAGTCATTTCTTTTCACAGAAAAGCAGTTGATCAGCAAGACTGGGGGTGGGGGGACTTGAGGGCAGGTGTCCCCGCCAGCCCCTCGGGGGGCCTCTCCCGCAGCCTCTCTGCTGAGGGAACCCTGTGTCCTGTCTCAGCAGCTCCTTGCCTCCCCGGGGTGGATCTGGAGCCAGGCTGTCACCTGAACCGGCTCAGTGTTCTAGCACATTCCAGGGTGAGGTCGCCTTCTCGGAGTTGTTGCATCCCACATACTCATTTTCTTGGAGCCCGAAAGGGTTATCCAAGTGGGATCTCTGGACCAGAGCAGTTAGGAATGCAGAGTCTCCCGCGGGTTGGGGGGCGGGGGCGCTGACTCTGTCACGAGACCCTCAGGGGCCTCTAGGCTCCCTGGAGCCTGAGATCCTCTCTGTGTCGGCAGCGATGAGAAAGTTAAGGCAGAACAGGAAAGGGGTCGGGGGAGGGGCAGGTGATCACAGCCACCAGGCCCTGGGAAGGGGGGCTGGCAGTGAGTCCGAGGACATCTGGACCTGGGCAAGCCCCACACCCCTGAGCACCTGCTGAGCTCTGGGCCCCTAAGCGTGTCGGGTTTGCATAAATACCGCAGAGGCAAGACGAGACCCGCAGAGCAGCCGGCGCCCCTTTGGCCGGCGGGCCCCTGAGTGGGTGCCTGAGCAAGCCCGCTGCCCCAGGAGCTGCCTGCCCACTTGTAGCCCAGGCTTAGGGTCCAGACTCGGACTGAACACCGTGATGGGGGGGGGGGGGCAGGCTGGCTGGCCGCGGGGGCGCGGGTCCCAGGCCAGCCTGCTCCCTGGCCCGGTGCTGCCCCGGACGCATCCCAGGGGACCAGGCTGGCCGAGCTTCCTGGAACTGACACGGCCTGACGGCCACTTCCTCTCCCGCTGCCCGCCTGCGTGCGGAGCTCCTGTCAGGCCGTGCGCGTTCGCCTGGCGTGTCTGTGCCATCTGGCCGTTTCCTGCCAGCTGGCCCCCGCCTGTGCGAGGTGGCGGTGCTCACGCCGCCTTCACCCCCAGGCCTGGCCCCGAAAACCACGTGCAGAAACCGTCTTCTTTCTTACAGAGACCCATGGGGGAGCCCACTGGCTGGACTCAGGCGGTGAGGTTCTAGGCTCGGGGGCTGTGACCCCTGGGTCCTCCCCTCCTGGGGGGTGTGCACAGTCCCTGCAGACCCTCGGGCCACGAATGAGGTGGGTCCATCTCTGCGGCTGCCCGGGGGAACATCAGACTGATTTCCTCATTAGCAGGCCAAGTAGCCAGAGGCCGTGCTTCTGGATGATTCCGTTGGGCTTGCTCATGGCCTGCCCCTGGTGAGCCTGACTTCCGGGCAGTGGAGGGGCCGGGCCACCTCTGTGCACTGAGGGCCCTGAACGATGGAGTCAGCATACAGCAGGTGCTCAGACACTGTTCTTGTTATCAAGATTCTTGCTGGTTTTGTTACCTGAGGACGCACAGCCCTGGTCACGGGGCTGATCAATCCATCAGCATTGTACCCTCGGTTGGTTTGCTTTTTTTGTGGGTTTTTTGTTTTTTGGTGTTTTTAAATAAAAACAGGCTCCCTTTGCATTTTGACCTTCCCCTCTGAGCAAGAGGGACAGCTGAACGAGACAGCAGTACATCTAACAGGCTGTTTTCTAGAAGTCAGGTGGGGCCAGGCTGGGTCCGGCTCAGATAACCCCCTCCCAGGGCTAGAGGCCAAGGCCCGGAGGAGGCTGGTGGCCTGCACGCTGGTGGTGAGTACGCCCCCCACTCACAGTCACCTGTGCTGGCGTGAGCTCAGCCCCACGGGGGCCCCACCTGGGCTGGGGAAGCAGGGTGGCCGCACCCCTAGGACACCCTGTGTTCAGTCGGAGAGGGGGAGTCTGCAGCCGGGAACGGAAGCCACCTAGTCAGTCGGGCTGGGAGCGGGGGGCGGGCTCTACCTGGGACCAGGGGTCCTGTGAGGCCACGGGCAGCACCGCCCACCATCCAGGTGTGAGGGAAGTGAGGCAGGGTGGCAGGTGGGGCCCCGGCTGGCCTGCGAGCTGGTCCAGGGAGGGCAGGGCAGGATGGGACGGACACACCCCTGAAGGACAAGCCCCCAGTATGGACTTCAGGCCCAGCCCAGAGTTGGCTTATCTCCATGTGCCAGGGCCGCGTGCCTATCTAGGGGTGCCAGCCTGGGGAGCCCCCCGACAGTGCATCTGCCTGTCCGCAGGCCTGGCGGGCCGTGCCCTGTGCTTACCTGTGCTCTCCGGGCCGGGGAGGTTACGGGTCCCCGGGGACAGTGACAACACCGCTAACCTGCAGGGCACCCCTCCTGCACCCAGAAACCCAGCGTCCCCCCTTCGGAAGCCATCTCCTCAAGGCGGAGGCGCATAAAGGCAGGGTGGCCGATGGTCGGCGCCCTGGGGACTGCAGCCCCTGGGGCTGCTGCCATTAAAGCCCGAGGACAGCCGTCCTGGATGGATTCCTTTATTTACTAAAGATGATATTTCACTTTGAAACTGTTTTAAGAGGGAACATTCCGGAGGGTACTTAAGCATTTGTTTACTCATTGGCCAAAGTAAGCGAACATTAAAGTTTCATCAGAGGTTTCAACCCTCTTAAAAAGCAGCGAGTATTACAAGGTCTCCTTTGTCCTGTGAGCTGTCCATCCCCTCCCCCCCCAGGCTGCAGCCCCCGGCCCTCTGGCCCACCGCCTGCTGGGCTGGGCTCCGGACGGTCTAGCAGGCCGAGGGTCAGCTCTGGGCACGGGCAGGGCCCCCTCCTGATGGAGGGGCCCCGGCCTGTCTGCCCCAGCGGCCGCCGAGACCAGCTCAGCACAGGGGATGCCACAGGAGGACAGCCCACGAGCTGGGGTCTCTGGGCAAGCCGGCTCCCCGTCCTGGAGCCTGAGAAATGGGGGGAGGCGTGGAGGGACCCCAGAGGAGCAAGTGGGGCGGCCAGCGCCGGCTGCGCTCTGCCTGGCAGTGCTGTTTCTGTTTCTAGAGCTGGTGGCGGCAGCGTCTGGCGGGGGCAGGGCTGGCGGAAGGAAAAGCAGTCTCCCGCCACCGCCACCACGAGGCCACACCTCCCCCTCCGAGGCATGAATGGAGGAGTGATGCAACGGGGCTGCCCTCTTGCCGAAGGCCCTGCGGAGTGCTAGCTGCCAGCAGACCTTTGCGCCGGTGGTCACACCCCCCAGGGGGCGGCCCCAAGGCAGCCCCACCCTCTCTCTGTGCAGAGCGCTCAGGGGGCTCTTGGGACCCGGTGGCTGGAAGGAACAACCCTGAGCCTGGGCTCACCTGCAGGGCCTTTCCATCCAGGACCCCAGCCACTCGGCAGGCTGGGCCAGTACTAGTGAGCACTGGACTGGAAGCATCTCCCTGGAAGTGCGGGGAGAGGGAGTTGATCCCGTCCCTGCCCTTCACTGTGATTCCTGCGGTGGGGCTGGGGTCAGAAGGGCCCGGAGGGTCTCCATGCGGGGGTCTGTGGGACACCTTGGCCTCCCTGTGCGCCTCTGTTTTGTCTCCTGTGCTGAGAATGGCAGTGCTGGGGTGGTTGACACACCACAGCCGCCTCCCTGCTGGTTCTGCAGGCCTGGGCCAGGCCTGCACCCGCTCCCCGGGGCCACACGGCCCAGGAGCCCAGGGGGCTCGGCCGGGCAGTGCCAGGCCCGAAGGCCGCAGCTCGGTGCCATCACACCCAGGGCAGGGGACTGGCGAGTATTGCAGCCTCAGAAGGGCTGCCTACTGCTTTCAGAGCAGCTTCCCACCTGGACCCTTAGACGCCCGGCCCGTCTTGGTCATGGTCAGCCGTTGCGTCAGCCAGGGCTCCAGCGGGGAAGGAGAACGGCCGTGGGGGAGGGTGCTAGGAGGGTGTCGGTTAATTTCCTGGAGTGATAAGCCGGTGGGGGGTGAAGCGCAGGGAGCCTTAATCTCCGGGCACGCTGGGAGAGTTCCTGTTTTTCTTCTACCTGAATGGCCTCATCCATCTAATTAGCGTGGATTTATTTCTTTGGGTCCTGCTCCCCGAATTGTACAGTCACATTTAATTACTTTAACGCGGGAAGGAGGCCCCCCCACCCCCCGAGGTCCGCCGGCCGGGTTAGTTCTGACTGGAGCGCAGAGACCCGTGCAGAGCTTCCTACCAGGCTGCAGCCCTCAGAGAAGTGGGTGGGGGGGCACCCGGGGGGCTCTCAGGGCCCCTCCCAGCTCCAGCCCCGCCGGTCTGTGTGTGAGGACCAGCCCTGTGCTCCCGGGATTTCCTGGTGTCAAGCACCTTCGTGAGGGCACTGTGCCCAGAGCCAGGACCGGAGCACCTCGCGCTCGCCCTTAGAGCCTGTGTGAGTTAGAAATCGTGAATCAGAAGGCCTGGGTGTTGAGCGTTTATTTGTTCCCTGTGTTTTAGTATAATTTTGTTTTGCTGTAAGTTTGTGGAGGGGGCGTGAGGTCCCTAAGCACTTACCCGTGTCTCCTGCACCCTGTGCCTCTGCTTTGGCTCAGGGCTGGGGTCTCACGGGGAGCCCCGGCAGGGCCCAGGAGCGGGTGTCCGGGCCCAGGAGCGGGTGTCCGGGCGAGTGTGTGGAGCCGGGCGTAGCAGCCCAAAGCCCACCTGGGCATCCCCAGTCCCCTGGCCCCTCCCTTCCAGGCTGGTGTGGGGTGCCCCACTGTGCCCGCCTGAGTATTGTTGGTGCCCCCTCCAGGCTGTGGCCTCACCTTAAGTCCCCATTTTATGTGTTAGAATTGCCCCATGGTGCCACCACTTGGCTTGTCCAATAGTTTCGTGCTGGGGCGCCTGGGTGGCTCAGTCGGTTAAGCGTCCAGCTTCAGCTCAGGTCATGATCTCGTGGTTCGTGGGTTCGAGCCCCACGTCGGGCTCTGTGCTGACAGCTTAGAGCCTGGAGCCTGTCTTCGGATTCTGTGTCTCCCTTTCTTTCTGGCCCTCTCACGCTCTGTCTCTCTGTCTCTCAAAAATAAACGCTCAAAAAAAATTTTTTTTAATAGTTTCATGCTACTAGCATCTCACCTAGTTCCTCAGTGGGATTCCAGAAGGTTCTGTCTGCAGAAAGGATTTCTTGCCTCCAAGAAGTTAGGTGGGCTGTATGGGCACCTAAATTATGCTAAAACCACGAGAGGTACATCTGGTGAGCACAGCCTCCTCCTAGTGCAAAGTTGCATTTGTCACCTTTGCTCCATAGACAGGGCTGCCTGGGTGGGGGAGGGGCAGGGTGGGGCTGCCAGGTGGGGAAGGGGCGGGGTGGGGGCGGCAGGTGGCCTCCCCATAGGAGGTTGAAACTCATCCACTGAAAATCCTTTAGGGCAGCCCAGGGGCTTGTGGGATTGTAGCTTTTTTGAGAGTCTAGAAGTGCAGTTCTCAGCCTTTGACCTTGAGCCTGGAGAGCGTCTAGTGCATGGGAACCAGGCTCCCTGCTCAGCGGCCGACTCACTGCTGCCCTCTCTCCGCAGTGCTGCTTACGGCCGTGAACTGTTACAGCGTGAAGGCGGCCACCCGGGTCCAGGACGCCTTCGCCGCAGCCAAGCTCCTGGCGCTGGCCCTGATCATCCTCCTGGGCTTCATCCAGATCGGAAAGGGTGAGTGTGACCTCTGGGCCCCCGTCCCCGCGGGCCCCGGGCCCCAACATCCGCCCTGCCAGCGGGCAGGGCCGAACATCACCCCACACGTCAAATCCTCTGTGAGCGGTGGGGGAAAACGGGCCCACTCTGTCCCCTCGGACCCTCACTCTGCTACCCCCCATGGGGGTTCACACATGACTGCGGCGCCGCGTCTGGCACGGAGGGCCTGCACTGGCTGGCTGGGCGTTGAGCAGGTAGAAAACCCCTCGTGGCCCCAAACCTGCCGTGTCCTCTGGGCTTCTGCCTGTGATACCCAGAAATTCATTCTGGTGGTTCCGGACTCTCTCGTTTCCTTTTCTGTGCTGGCCACATGGGGCACCGTGGTTTATGGGGACCCAGCGTCCAGAGACCACAGGCCTGTGGGGGGGTGTGCATGATTCGGCAGAACTGGGTGCACATGGGGCTGCGGTGGCTGCCACAGCTCCTGCCCTCACAAGCCCTCTTCTTGGAGTAAAGAGAAGCCCACGTGCTGGTCCACGCTGACCTTGGAACGTGGGGGCGAGAATCTGGACAGTTTGTGCAGTGTCTTTAGCACGTTAACGTGGATGAGGCTTTGGTCTGCGCGGCTCAGGCACCTAGGGACTCCCCGGCACTCATGGCTATGATGTTGTCAGCATCGAAGGGGACATTGCGGCTGGCTTCCAGATCACGTGCTGTGGAAGGCAGGTCCCTGCTTCAGGAGGGGACTTCATCCTGGGAGCGTGTCCCACTGGTGCCTTGGCCTCGGTGGTGTCCGATCCCCCGGGAAACCCACCCTCGGGTGAGCCCGCCAGGCTGGGCGGGGATGGGGCGGACGTGCCCGAGGACGGGCCTCCCTGCTCTGGGCGCTCCCGCTGCCCCCAAGCAGCCTTCTTGGGACTCGGCTTCCGGCATCTTCTTTGAGACAGGACCTTACCTTTTTCCTTCCACCTCGGGTCTCGAGGACCCTGGTCGGGGCTGTGGCCTGGTGGGACCCGCTGCCCAGGCTCTATAGCCAGGATCCGCGGGGGTCGCTGGAAGATGTGCCTGTGCAGGTGTTTGCGTGGCTGGGGTGACGGGGAACGGGGAGGGGGCGACCTGACTCCGGTAAAAACAGAGTTCATTCAGTAGGGACAGCAAAGGGCTCTTGCTCAGCAAGCATCCCTAGTGTGTTTATGATGGTGCTGCTCTGGGAAGTCTCCGCCTCCCCCTGAGTAATTCCTTTCTGAACTGGGGATGCAGTGCGGCGTCTGCGGATTTCTGTCTCCCGGTTTTCTTCATAAGGTCTCTGTCGTCCCCAGACGAGTGCCTTCCCGTTGCTGCACACGCTGCCCCTTCTCCAGTGGAGTCCGTGGTCTGACTGTTTTCCCCTCGGGCAGCCTGCCCGAGGCCCCAGGCTCCCATACTGCTGGCGTGATTGGCTCAGGCATCGTGCAGACCCCACTCCCTGGGGCGTGGAGCCCTCGGTGCTCCTCCCCGAGCACCCAGATGGGCCCAAGGGCTGCAGAAGGGACTGGAGCCCGGCGGCCGTGGGTCGGCCTCCAGGCAGCCCCCGCACCGGGCCCCTCGCCTGGGGACCCTCGAGCACTTGTTCTCATGCCACTCTCTTGCTGTCCTTCCCCAGAACTTACCGAGGCCCTGAGTGTGACCCTGTTGGCGCCAGAGGCCCCTCTGGCCAGGGCTTGGCTGTGTGGGGTGGGGACACCACACAGCACGTGAACAGGAGACTTGCAGACAGGCGGATGAGGCGCCAGCCCGGACCAGGACTGGGGGCGGGAGGGGGCGGCTAGACGCTAGAGCAGAACAGAGGGACTGCTCAGCGGGGCCCCGGGCCGAGCTCCCCGTGTAGGAGCAGCTCAGCTACCCTGAGGCTGGGGTGGGGGGGGTCAGGCACGCGGCAGGGGGGGGTCGGGCATGCAGGCCCAGAGTCACGGGGGGGTGTCTGGATTTGCTCCCAGTGACTTCAGAAGGAGAGGAAAAACTCAGGTCAGCATTTCAGACCCGGTGGCTGCCGCGGGAAGTGTGGGACACCCCACAGGGGCCATGGCCCAAGGTCAGGCTGTTCCCAAAGCCAAGTAGGCGTTTCCAAGCCAGAAGGTGGGAGCCGGTGCTGAGGGCGCATCCTTGTGCCCAGGCGCCTCCCCCAGGGCACACAATGGGACTCCTGTGGTGCTGCGTGGGCTGCGGTGTGGACGGGAGAGCGGCCAGTGTGCACGGCCCGGTGTATGACAGAAGCACCTCCTCCCTCACTGCGTCTGCGCACGCTGCCCCGCCGAGGGAGGTCGTGGAAGGCGCCGTCCCCACGCGCCTGGCCGTCCTGCCCCCCGCCCCTGCCCCCTCCGAGCCTCCAGCAGCTCACCCCACTGCTGGGACGGTGGCCCCAGGGGCCAGGACACCTGGCTGTCATCTGCACCACGACGGGAGGCTCCTGGCCCCTGTGTTGGTCATCTGCTACGTCTGGACACCGTCCCAAAGTGATGGCGGGTCTCCGGATGGCGGGGGAGAGGGGACAGTCCCAGCAGGACGGGCAAGCCCCTGGCAGCGAGCAGCACTGTGAAGTGGGCTGTCGCCCCTCAAAGGGCGGGGACAGGCACCCTCCGTGTTCCCAGGCCGGGCCACCCCTTACAGAGGACTTCGGGGCCCATTTCTGCGGGGCCGGGTCGTGCCGGGACCACAGGACACCGTGACGGGCCATGCAGGGGTAGGGTTGGGCTCTCCAGGCTGCACTGCCACCTGGCGGGGGGCTGCCTTGGGAGAACGTAAGGCCACCGGCAAGCTTGGTGGTTTTCCTGCAGCCGTTTTCTCTGCACTAATGCAGCGCCCATACTCCGGGCAGATTTGAAATCTCGTGGTCCGAGTTCCTGCTGTGACCCTCGGCTCGCCCGTGCCTGGGGGGTGGCAGCCACAGAGCCCCGCACTGGGCAGCGCTCGTTCCCAGGCGCCTCGCGGCCTGCTCAGTGGGGGGCGGGCCCCTCCACCTGGGATTTGAGGTTCAGAGCGGATCTCGAGACCAAGGGGCCCGCTCCTCTGGGGGTTTAAGGGACGGGACGTCGGCGTCAGACGCCGGCCCGGTGAACGGCCAGCAGCCTCCTCAAGCCCAGGCCTCACCCCCGCCGACCGCAGGCCTCAGGCAGCGCTGGAGGACAGGCACCCGGTGCCTGGGACTCGGCCGGGGTGGGGCAGCGGGAGGGGGAAGCTGACAGACGGCAGGATGCCAGTGGGGAGTGGATGGAGCCGGAGACCCGGCGCTCTGCTTTGTCCCCAAGCCCTGGTGCAGAGCTGATTCACCAGGAAGGACTCAGAGCTCCGAGGTCTGGTGGCCCCACAGGTGACAGCCCATTTTACAGAGCAGGAGCCTGAGGCCACAGCTTGTCCCAGCCCCGTCCGTGAGGCATAGAGTGGAGACCAGAGAGTCTGACCCAGACAGAGTGAGCCTTGTCAGTCTGCCTGGAGACTGTCCTGTTGTCCCCCTGACAACCCCGGGGGACAAAAGTCCAGAATCAGGGCCACATTCCCTCTGAAACTTGCGGGGATTTCTCCTTGTCTGTTCTAGCTTCTGCCGTCCCTGGGCTCGTGGCTGCAGTGCTCTGCCCCCTCAGCCTCATCCCTGCGGCCTCTCGCTGCACCTCTGTGTCCTATAAGGATGCTCGTGAGCTTGAGGGCCTACCCTAACCTACTGTCTCATTTCGAGATCCTTACCTTAATTCTATCTTCAGAGACCCTTTTCTAAGTCAAGTCACATTCAGAGGTCGGCATGAATTTGGGGGAACCCTATTCAGCACCTCTCTTGACATAAGTGGCCGTCCCCTGGAGCCCCAGAGGGACAAAGTGGGACCAGAGGTGGAAGGTTCCAGCACGGTGGACACATCCCAGTTTGGGGTGACTTTCTCACGGCGTCCCCGTCGCAGGAGGGGCGCCCCTAGGCTGGTCCGGCTGTGGGAAAGTGTTGGGTGGGGGTGGGGCCTGGCCAGCCATGGGATTCTGGCATTTTCTACAGCTGCCTCCCACTGCCCATCTCCAGATGGCTCCCGGGGCCCCGGAGGAGGCCTGGTGAGCGCCTGACTGGGCCTTCCTCCCACGCAGAGGCCAGCTGGGTCTCAGGGGACGCGGCCCTGGGGGGAGCCCTTGCCCCCATTCCGGAGCCACAGGTCTAGTGAGGAAGGGCCTCTGGGTGCCCTCCCCCAACCGCCATCGATGGCTCCCACGGCCGCGTCTCAGTGACGCAGGGATCTGGGCTGGCTCTCCCAGAGAGTGGCTCCCTGGGGCCTCTGGGCACCACCCCCATTACCCCAGTTCTCAGGGGCTCCCAGTGGGCGGAGGCCGGCCCTGCTGTGACACAGCAGCTTGCTGACAGGCATGTCTGGCCGTGAGCTGGCATCACCTTCCTCGAGGCCCGTCTGGGAGGGCACTGGCAGTGGCCGTGATTTAGGGCAGCGGGGCTCCTGGGGCCGGCCCGTGGCATGGGTGGGCAGGGGCCAGGCCCGCCGAGGTGGCACGCTGCCCCGAGGGATGCTTCCAGGTCTGCAGAAAACCTCAGTGAGGGGTGCCAGCACAGGGGACCCCAGGAAGTTGTGGGTCCCAGGGTTCCTGCTCCCCCACTGGGAGCTGCGGCAAGACCTGCTGTCTGTCCATCGCCGTCAGTCTTGCCTGCTCGCAGGTGGGCTAGGGCCTGGTGGAGACAGAGCCTGACTGGGCAGCTTGGGGCACAGTGGCCATTCACCTGTGTCCAGTACACCCCAGTTCGGGGTCTGAGGGAGGGAAGGGCCAGCACAGCGCGCGTGTCTGCCCCGGCGACAGGAGCAGTGGTGTGTGAGCCGGGCATCCGTCCCCTCCGCAGCCCCCACCCCAGCCACCGCAGCCCCCAGTGTCTCCAGACATGGCGGTGTGTCCCCAGGTTGGTGTTTGAGAGCACATGTGGGGTCTGGAATCTGCCCCTCCAGGACAGTCCATGTCTTCTGGCTGCGTCCCGCCCCCGCTCGGGGCCGCCGTTGCCGCCAGCTCAGGCAGCTGCCCACGCACATCAGCCAGCGGAGGTGTGGCTTCCTGCGGGCCCTCCCGCCAGCTCTCCGAGCCTCGGTCCGGAATGCCTGCTGTTAGGGCTCCAGCCCCGGCAGGACCGCGGCTCAGTGGGGGCAGGCGCAGCCGCCCAGGCGCAGTGCCACCTGGAGCCAGCGGACCCAGCGCCCGCTCCTCGGTGCCCGTCGAGAAGGAGGGGCCGAGGGCTTGGCCAGCACTTGGTCGGGAGCCCGGAGGCGCCGCCGGTCTCCCTTCTGGGCCAGCGTCCAGCACAGGCCGAGGCGGAGCACGGCCCCGGAGCCCGGCCAGGGGCCCATGCGTGCAGCCTCTCTCAAGGCCGTTCAGTCTCCGATCCTGCCCTCTGTCCCTGGTGTGCGCGGGGCTCTCTGTGCCCGGGGAGGTGACAGGGCAGGAGCTGGCCCGGAGGAGCTGACTGAGGTTTGAGGGGTGCCGACCCCCCCACGCCGGGACAGGAGCAGGAGGCCTGCTGGCCACACTCCACGCTGGAGGTCTGGGGCTGCCGGGATGCCCTCCTTCCTCCGAGGGACCTCGAGCACTTTGCAGACGGGGTGAGGCCCCGGACAGCCGAGGGAGTTCCCGGCAGATGGGCCGGCCACACCTGTCCTAGGAATAGAAGCCTCGCGGGCTATTTGGGAGGCGCCTGGTGAGGCCCCCAGTGAGATTCTTTCGTGTGTGTTTGGTCAGGGCGGCTGGTAGCCTCGCAGACCCTGCAGAATCCAGCTTGTGAATCCCAGAAAATTCTTTTCTGCATCAGGGATTCCGTCCCTGTCCCTGGCATGTTCCTTTCAGGGAGGTGACCGTGCGTACGTGTCAGAATGCCACGCCGGTGACACACTGTGAGTGACCCCTGGATGAGAACCTCGAGGGTGCGCAGGCCTGGGGCTGAGAACATAGGCGTCTCTCCTGAAAACCCGGGGCCTGCGTCTCAGCCTGCCTCCCCCCCGCCCCGTGCTTATACCTGAGCCTCATGCACGGGCGTCCTGCACCGCTGGGTGCTGGTCTCCAGAGGCGACAGCTGGGCGACCCCCCCCCCCCCCGGGCGTCACCAGCCCACAGGTGCACACACTGCAGATTACACACGTGAATACACGTGCACGTGCGCACGCGCACACACACACACATACACAGTGTCTCTAATTCAGGTGGGGGCCAGTTCTCACACCTGCACCAAACCTGCATCCCAGCGTGTGGAAAGAGACACCAGCTCGGGTAATAAGCAGGCTGCGCGGAGGTGTGTTCTAGTAGGAAAACTGAGCAAACTAATGGGAGAGTTACAGGTGTGAGACAAGGCTGCAGGACTTGTAAGGAGCCTTTATGTGAAAGCACCAGTGTTCCGGAAGTCTCTGTGGGATCTGGGAGCCGTCTTGTCGGACTCCCCCTGGCTCTTCAAGCGGCCGCGGTGTTCTGGGAGGTGGAGGGAGGTGTGGACATGTGGTCCCTGAGGCCACACCCATTAGCCCTCATGATCCTAGGTCCCCCTGCATGCAAGGTGGGCGGCCCAAGCCTCAGTTTCCCCAGCTGTTGGGCCGCAAAAGGACATGGACAAGGCTGTGGCATGTGGCAGAGCTCTGCACATGTAAAGGACACCTTCCGGAACCCTTCCACGGGTCAGCGGCGGGGGGGGGAGCCCAGAGGGGCTCCAGGCGCTCTGCTGGGGCGTCGTTGAAGGGCATGCTGTCCCCAGCCGGCGCTCCGCCCCACCCCCGCCCGTCCAGCCTGCTGACCACCCTGTGACCAGGCAGTCCCGGGACCTGGGCCTCCACCGCCGGTCACATGCGAGCAGCGCGCTGGGGGCGGTGCCAGCCGCCCCGGGGCCTGTTCATCTCGTCACGAGACCGTGGCCCCATCTGGGGACAGGGCGGGGCGCCTCGGGGACCCCGCATCCACCTCGAAGCCCAGGCACCCTCGTGGGGTCAGGACACACAAACCCACGGGCAGAGTCCAGATCACCGTGGAAGACGGATCCAGAAACACACTGGGGTCCCTCCTCCCCTCCACCACGGGGTTTAGGTACGAAGCCCTGTGCTGTTTCTAAGAGTCAGGCTTCCACGGGGGAGACAGGCTTCACGGGAACCTCCCTTCCATGGTCCCCTCTGTAAACCTCGTCTCGTCTCGTCTGCAAATGACGTCATTATATCCTGTTCCTGGGGTGACTGAGGCAGTCCCCTTGTCCCCTGGGGACCTCGGGCTCCCCTGACGTCCTCCACCCTCCCATCACTGGCTGTAGGTGACATTGACCCTTGTGCAGCCCCAGGGTGATGTGGTTCCTGGGCCAGCGGCCTCTCAGCTGGCTGGGGACACAGACCGTCAGTCACATCCAGATCCACGAGGATGCCATTAGAAACGGCCCCGCAGACTAACCAGCAGCCCACGCCTGCCCAGGATGTCCGGGCTGAGTGGCCAGCTGTGGCCCTTGGCACCTCTGCTCCTGTCTCAGTGTCTGAGACGTGGGGGGGGCTGACCGCCAGGCCGCGGCCCTCCACCACGGAGCAAGGGTTTCTGGGCCCATTTTACGGATGACATAATGGAGCCTCGTAAAGGGCCCTGGTAGCCATGGACCCTCCCAGACCCGCACATTTCCCCCTGCCTGTGCCGGGCTGGGTCGTGGGCCAAACCCACATCTGCTGGAGCCTGTGACCGCCCCCGTTAGGAGAAGGGCTCCTTGCAGGTGGATCTGGGGTGGGGGGGGTGAGACCGTCCTGGATCGGGTGCGCCCGAAATCCTGGGGCACACGTCATTACCGGACACAGGGAGCAGACACTGGAGTGCCGTGGCCACTCGCCAGGGTCACCTGGGCCGTTCCAGATGGACGTGGTCACAGAGAAGTGGACGGAGCCCTGCGGGGCCCTGGTGGCCAAGAGCCCAGTCCATTGTCCACGTTGTGGGCCGAGGCTAAGGTGTCCCCAGGGCCAGCTGGCCCAAAGGGCCTCGTGCTGCACTGTCGCTGAGGCGGGAGCGCTCCTGGAGGCGCCAGCCTGTCACCCAGTTCAGTGTCTCCGGTGCAGCCGTGGTCCAGGGACCCATCCAAGCCACTTTCAGGAAGTTCCGTGCCGACGCTTGCTGACGGGTCGTGTTCCCAGCACCGAAGGGAGGAGGGCGCAGAGTCAGGCCCAGGCGCCCCTGACGCGGGGCCCGTGTCACGGGCTCTGCGGGGTCTTCTCTGCGGTGACCGGGGCTGACCCTGCACCTGCCCATCTGGGTGCACGGACCGTGCACGACCGAGGGTCTGCAGAGCTGCCGTCCCCTCTGGGTGGGCTGGCGGCCTCTGGCAGGACAGTGCTTGCTCGCCTCCACCCACTCGCTCCTGGCCCTAGGCTACGTCTGGTGTGGGTCAGCTCACTCAGCAGGTATCTTGCTCCAGGAACATTCCAGAATTTGTGTGTCTCCACAGTGCTCTCTAACCTGGCATTCTTTCTGTTTGGTCTCTGCCAGGTGACGTGTCCAATCTGGACCCCAAGTCCTCATTTGAGGGCACCAAACTGGATGTGGGGAACATCGTGCTGGCATTGTACAGCGGCCTCTTTGCCTACGGGGGATGGTAGGTTCCGGAACATCGGGGTCTCGGGGCCTGGGCCACACGGGCTGGGTGGGCCCTCCGAGGTAGTTCTGGGCAGCAGCAGGAAAGGCTATCGGAGCCGCCGCTGGCCCCTTGTGTCCCGGGAGGGCAGAGAGAGGGCCCGGCGCCATCTGCAGCGCCTCGGCCCTGAGGAGTTGGTGCTACAGACGGATCTTTGCTGACGGGCAGAAGGCATTTCAGCTAAGAGCACCGAGCTGGGGGCTTCTCGGCCTTCCCCCCAGGAGCCAGGAACCTGTCTTGAGCCCTTGCCGGTGCCTTCCGTCCCTCTGGGTCCTCAGCTGTGGCCCCTGCCCTCCGGCCAGGCTGACCTGAGCCACGGAGTGGCTGCTGTGTGGCAGGCCAGTGGGCAGGAGGTGAGGAAGGTGCTGGAAAGGGTCAGAAAGTGGACACAGTGCCTTGGAGCATGCTCAGTGGAGCGGTGCTGTTAACGTGGACACCAAACCTTCGAGGGCTGCCTTTGAGTCTCTGTCCCTGAGGCCTGAGCCTGACCCTGAGTGCTCGGCGTGGACACTCACACCCTCACGTGGGGTGGGCCTGTGCGCGCGCAGGCCCAGGGTGCTGCTGTCAGGCTGGGCCGTGCACCTGCCTCCGACTGTGCTGGCCGCCGGGGGAGGAGGGGGGTATGGAATGGGTGGAGGACAGGCTGCTGTGTCCCCAGCTGTTCAGCAAGGGGGCCCTTGAGTGGTGGGGGTGGGATCCCTTGGAATCTGTCTGCTAATGGTTGTGGGAGGGAAGTATAATTGAATTCTGCTTTCTTGATTCCAGGAATTATTTGAATTTTGTTACGGAGGAGATGATTAATCCCTACAGGTACGAGTGTGAACTGGGGAGGGGGGCTTCAGGGTTAGGGCTCATGGTGGGGGTGGGGGGGCAGGGCGGGGCGGGTGCTGGTTTCCAGCCTCACACTGGCTGCGGCTGACCTCGAACAAGGTCCCTGTCGGGGACAGGCAGGAGTCCCTGTGTCACTGACCGGGGCTCAAGGCTGGGGGGTGGAGTCACTAGCCCCGGTCACACGGCGGCCCCATCGCAGGCGCCTCCAGCCGATTACCCCTGCTGGCCACGGGGGGCCGCTTGGCCCTCCCCCACACGGGGAGGCTCAGGACCCGGCCGGCAGGTGCAGAGGGGCCCCCAAGCAGCTCACCCCCAAGTCTGGCTCCTCGGGCTGCGTTCCGATGACGTGCCCTCCCATTCTGTCCAGAAACCTGCCGCTGGCCATCATCATCTCCCTCCCCATCGTCACCCTGGTGTACGTGCTCACCAACCTGGCCTACTTCACCACGCTGTCCACGGAGCAGATGCTGACGTCAGAGGCGGTGGCCGTGGTAAGGCGCCCCTCCCTGCCGGCCGAGCCGGCCCTGAGCAGACCTCACCTGAGAAGCACCCCCTACTAGGAGGGGTCAGGCTGGGCTTTGCTTAGCCCCAGGGAAGAGTGAGGGCAGGTTCTTAACCCTGGCTCACAGGACACGGTGGCGTCCCCTAGGCCAGTGTTCCGTCAGTGTTCCGTCGGCACGTCTCTGGTGGTCCCAGCCTGAGCGATTGGGTTTTTTTAAGTTTGTTTATTTTGAGAGAAAACACACAAGTGGGGGGAGGACGAGAGAGGACAGAGAGAACCCCAAGCAGGCTCCACACTGTCAGCACAGAGCCTGACACGGGGCTCAAACTCACAAACCATGAGATCGTGACCTGAGCCAAAGTCTGACACTTACCCGCCCAAGCCCCCCTAGCACCCCCTGGTCTGGGTGATTTTGAAAGCTGGGTACGGGGTTGGGGGTTAGGGTGGGTCCTTGCAGACCATGGTGACCTGGGAGGTCCGATCCCAAACAAGTGAGGCCTCCAGCCCTGAGTGCAGGGAGGTGGGGTTGGGTAGCCTGCTGGCCACTGTGGACACGGGGTTTGGAGGAGGGGCGCGGCATCTCCGGGTCCCACAGAGGCGGCCGACAGTGCCTTGTCGACCCCTGACCACGCAGGGGGCGCCCCAGAGCTGGTGGTCCCCCCTTGCAGCACCCACTGCTCTCCACCTTCTGAATAAACACCAAGCCCTGCGCTGGGCCCCGGTGGGGGGCCATGCCCACGGCCAACCTGGGGTCATGTGGGTGCCCGTGAGAGGTACCGGAGGGAAGTGCTGGCCGGTGTGGACGGGGAGCGAGGGCCGGGGCACCCCAGTGGACAAGGTCCTGCCCCTGGGAGCCCCCCACAGTCCAGACCCCAAGGGTTGCCTCCACGGGTAGAAGTCTCCTGCTGAGCACACAGGAAGCCGTCGGACGGGAGGGGCCGGGCCGGGAGGGGCGGGGGGGGGGGGGCCAGGGCTCAGGCTCCATGTTTGCCCAGGACTTCGGGACCTATCACCTGGGCGTCATGTCCTGGATCATCCCCGTCTTCGTGGGCCTGTCCTGCTTCGGCTCTGTCAACGGGTCCCTCTTCACGTCCTCTAGGTGAGCCCACACCGGGACCGCCTCCTGTCACCCGGGCTCTGTGGGGGCCGGGGTGGGATGGGGGCGGCCCCTGCACACCGCTGTGCAGTGTGTGCTGTAGGGCCTGTTTCCCCCCTGAGGAGCACGTAGCTGTCAGCACGTCCCAATGATACAGAAACGGGACCCGTGGACTCTATCCTGCCCCCTGGCCCCTGCCCACAGGCGACCCTGGACTATGTCCTTCTGGAATCTTTCATAGGTTCATTTCAAACTCTGTCAGGCTGGTGGGGGGAAGGGATTGGAGGTGAGAAAGCCTGAAGTTTCCCGTTTGCTAGCTGTGCCCATCAGGGACCCCAAGAAGCCCACACGGGGTGCCCAGCCCTGGGGCACAGCCCCCTCTGCTCCCCGCCCTGCCTGGGGGCACGCAGGGAGGACGACAAACGCTCGCTCCTCTGTCCACAGGCTCTTCTTCGTGGGGTCCAGGGAGGGTCACCTGCCCTCCATCCTGTCCATGATCCACCCGCGGCTCCTGACGCCCGTGCCCTCCCTCGTGTTTACGGTAGGTGGGCGGCGCCGCCTCCGTCCCGCCCTCCATCCCCAGCTGTAATGGGACCCCGGTGCGTCCCTCAGGACCTGCGCTGGGGGGCTCCCTGGTGGGAGGTCGCGCATCCCCTCTGTGTGGAGCCCATCCCGGCGTCCGCTGGCTGCAGGCGGGAGGTGGACACGGAGACTTTCCCATTGTGCTTCACTGAACGCCAAAGGGCACTAGGTGTTTTAATTCCAGAAATGATGCATAGAGGCTGTAAGACAGAAAACCTCGGAACAGTCTGGAAGCGAGTGAGGCAAGAGCTCTCTCTGAGGAGACCGCCGTTGACAGGCAGCTCCCTGGGCGATCAGGTCTCGGCCGCTGTGGGACTGGCCCCTCCCCCCACGACACGGGAGTGGGAGGCGCTCTGGTTCTCGGGTCGAGCTCGGGGCAGCTTGGCTGGGCGGCCCTGGGTCAGGGTCCCCGTGACACGGCAGACGGCGGAGGGGCTGCTACCCCACTCGAAGGCTCGCATGCTGGGGACGCCCCTTCCCAGGTGGCGAGGAGAGAGCCATCATGTCCATTGTGACCCGGGCTCAGAAGTCACGCTCCGTCAGTGCTGGGTTTCCTGTGTCAGGAGAGTGAATCCGAGGGCCCTGCCCAACTTTAGGTCCGCCTCTTGGAGAGAGAAGGGTCAAGTGATTTTTGGACGTCCTTTCTATCTTTTTTTATTTTTTTAACATTTATTCACATGTGAGAGACAGAGACAGAGCACGAGCAGGGGAGGGGCAGAGAGAGGGGGAGACACAGAATCCACAGCAGCTCCAGGCTCCGGGCTGTCAGCACAGAGCCCGACGCGGGGCTCGAACCCACGAACCGCGAGGTCGTGCCCTGAGCCGAAGCCGATGCTGAACCGGCTGAGCCCCCAGGCGCCTCTGACGTGATTTTAAAACCCTGCAGAGATCGATCTCGGTTTTGGGACCGCCACATGGAGGTCACAGCCAGGGCGGGGTGGGCGTCCCCTTCCTGCTCCCGGTGGCCCTGGAATCCTGCCTGCTCCTGCCTGTGCCCCGAGGACTCCCGGGTCGTCCAGGCGAGGCCTTCCCTGCACAGCAGAGGCCAGCACGCTCGGGCCCCATGCTGTCCCAGCCGCGCTGCTCACCGCCGCCCCTCTCTCTGCTCACAGTGCGTCATGACCCTCCTGTACGCCTTCTCTAGAGACATTTTCTCCGTCATCAACTTCTTCAGCTTCTTCAACTGGCTCTGTGTGGCCCTGGCCATCATCGGGATGCTGTGGCTTCGCTACCGGAAGCCTGAGCTGGAGCGGCCCATCAAGGTGAGGGCCTGGCGCAGGGGGCGGGGGTGGGACACTGGGGGGGCAC
>NC_043715.1:1605131-1646147 GCF_006229205.1 Suricata suricatta
GGGGGGGGGTGCGCCCAGGGCTGCTCTAGGATTTGGCTGTCACGCGCCTGAGAAACGGGGTCTGAGTGTCCGTCAGAGCCCTGGGCCGGGAACCAGTTGGCCTGTGTTCTCTGGCACGTGGCCGAGCTAGCCTGCGTCCCTCTGCGAGCCAGGGGTCGGGGCACCCTCTCCGGAGCATTCTGGTTAGGATCGTGCTTCTCAACTAGACAGAGGGGACTCGCTCCCACAGGGACTGTTTGCCGGGAGCCTCTGCTGGGGTCGTCCCAGGACAGCGCTGGCCCCCCACGTTCCTAGGCCCCTAGACCTTCTATTCTAACACGGGGGGGGGGGGGCAGCAGCACACTAGCAACCTGAGTGCCAGGCGGGCGAGGCCCTGACTGGCCTGGGGCCGCATTGAACAGGCCAGCGGGGGGGGGGGGCACCAGGGTGGGAGGGGGGCGCCAGGGGGAATGGAGGTGGGGCTGGGCCCTCCTCTCCCCACCCCCCCCCACCCCTAGGTCTGCCTGTCTATGGCACCTGCCCCAGTCTCAGCCTGCCCAGGAGAAAGCTGGGTACTGGCCCAGCCCCAGGTGGGCGCTCCTCTGCCCTGTCACCTTCCCAGGGGTGACCTGGATTCTCCTAAGAGGGGAATCGACGGCTGAGCTCCGACACGTCATGGCTGGTGAGCGGCACGTGGCCGTGCCGCCAGCACCTGTCTGTGAGCCTCCTCCCTGGCTCCGCGCCCGGCGATCCTGCAGGGCCCGGTGGGGTCCAGGAGACGCACTTCTGAGGGGGCCGGGGACCTCAGTGCCCTGCACGTCTTGGCCCTTGTGTGTGGTGGGCTCTGACTCTGTCAGCTGGCGGAGGGGTGGCTGCTGTCCTCGGGTCAGCCAGAACCCATGGTGGGCTCTGTCCCCGTGTTTTCTGGGGCCTGGTGGCGCCTGCAGCGTGGACTGTGTGGAGTGACCTGGGGAGGCCCTTGTTTATCCTTTTCCGCCGGGGTCTCCTGCAGCGCGAGGTCCAGCCTGCCCAGCGGGGGATGGGGGAGGCAGAAGCGAAGCCACCAGCTGTGGCTGTGGCCGTGCACGGGGCTCCTCTGCCTTGAGCTCTGCGGGTGGGCCCTCTGCCCCAAGCTGTGCCAACCTGTGCCAACTGTGGCTCAGCCTGGCCACAAGAGGCCCTCTGAGGAGGCAGGTGCTGCTGTGTTATTAGTGGGCGGCCGTAGTCTTCCCAGAAGCACCGCCCCCGCCCCTGAGTGTGCCGGGATCCCCCTGGGTGACTGCGGGAAGGATGCCAGGCCAGGGTCTCCACCCATGACTTGGGAACCAACAAGGCCAATCTCCCCTGACCTTGGAAAGCCTCCAGGGCCCAAGCTGGCTGTATCTGCTGGCCTGTTGGAGCCCTCTGTGCTCAGAGCAGTGAGGGTGTGGGGGAGGGGGGAGGGAGCACAGGTGAGGGGCCTTCAGCCAGGGCGGGAGCCTCCTCAGGGTAGACGGGACCTGGGACCACAGCCACGGAGGCGTGGGAAGGGAGTGCCCTGAATCAGCTCCCCCCCCCCTCCCCGCAGGTGAACCTGGCGCTCCCCGTGTTCTTCATCCTGGCCTGCCTGTTCCTGATCGCCGTGTCCTTCTGGAAAACCCCAGTGGAGTGTGGCATCGGCTTCACCATCATCCTCAGCGGCCTGCCCGTATACTTCTTCGGGGTCTGGTGGAAGAAGAAGCCCAAGTGGCTCCTCCAGGGCATCTGTGAGTACCGTCACCCCCGCCCGGGGCCCACACGACCCCCCAGAGCAGGCCCGCCTGGTGCTCCACCCCACCCCACCACCCAGGAGCAGTGGGGCGCCTGACGTGCCCAGGCCCCGGGTCAGCCGCGTAGCAGAGACGCAGCCCTGGCGGGGGGCAGTGGCATGTGGCCCCCGTGGCTCCGGCTAAGACGCTCAGCTCCACAGCAACTAATCTCAGAATAAGAGATTCCAGAAAACTAGGCCGCTTTTGACAAGTGATGAAATCCCTCTGGCTGCCGCCGGCTGACCCAGAAAGGCAGGGGAGGAGAAGGCAGGGTCCCCGCACCGCCGTCCTGGGCCTTGTACAGAAACAGCCTGTGGCGTGGCTGTGTCCGGGAGGGTCCGGCCTCTGCAGGCCCGCGCCACGATCACCGCGCGCCAGCGGGCCGCCGTGCATTCCCAGCAGTGCCCGCCTTCATCACGCTGGCGAAGCTTGGCTTCCAGCCTGGACCACAGGGTCCCGGTTGGTCATCTTTTAGGGCCTGCCACACCAAGGGCCCAAAGCAGGAAGCCCTGTGTCCTGGCGTCAGCTCCCAGAGTCGGTGCTCCCAGAGCCTGTGGTGACAGGTGTCCATCGGGCCCCTGGTTCATGCCCCCCGTGCCCCCCTGCAGAGCCACAGATGCGCCGCTGCGGTCCTCCAAGGAGGGCATGCTCGCTGCCAGGCCGGGGTCTGCCCGCGCCCCCAGGAAGGGCACGCCACGGCCCTCCAGCAGCAGGACCTGCGACCCCTCGTGTTTCCTCAGAGCCCTGGGCCTGAAACCGGGGTGGGGGCCCCGCAAAGTCAGGAGCCGGCACACAGCATCTCGTGTGCAGGCCGGTGCCCAGCAGCAGGGGGGGCCCCCAGCCTAACTCCGCTGTCCCCTCCCCCCACCAGTTTCCACGACGGTCCTTTGCCAGAAGCTCATGCAGGTGGTGCCCCAGGAGACATAAGTGAGAGGGGCCGAGAAGCTGCCGGAAGGAAAATGCACCAAGATTGTGATCAAACAACTTCACCTCGAAAAGCGCCTCCAGTCCTGTCATCCAGGCAGCTCAGCCGAGCGCCCCACACCGTCCCTCGGCCGGGCCAGGGGCCGGGGCCACAGTGAAAACTGGTACGAATCTAGTCCCAGAACGTGAACTTCCATCCTTACCTCCGCGAGCGGTGCCCTCCCCTGGCGCCGCGGGCCGTGTGCCCTCCTCCCTCCCACCTCGGTTTATTTGTATTATTTTTTTTTAACTTAAGTTTTAGGTCAAGCTGAAACCACCAAGATGTGTATTTTCTAAAGACCCAGGGGGGCGCGGGGAGAGTGTCCCCTTCCGCCCCTCGCGGCCGACTGCCTCAGAGGGACCAGGCCGTGTGCGGAGCGCCCCGGCCTGGTCTGGGCGCAGGCCCCCGGCCCGGCGGGATTCCGAGCACCGAACACTCCGGTCCCACGAGCAGAGGCCCTGACAGCGAGCGGCCCAGACCACATGCTTGGCTTTCTTTTGTCGTTGTTGCTGTTGTAGATGTAGTGACTTAGAGAAAACTAACCTCGGGACTTAGGTCTCTTTGCCTTAAAGACCCAAGCGTAGATTTCCGCGCCCACCCCCAGAAGAGAACAGAGAGCCAGACAGTTGAGTGACGCTGGACCCCCTCCGTGGAAGGCAGGTCCCGGGCCCGGTGCCCGCTGTGCGTGGGGCCCCCTGCAGAGGTCACGGGCAGCTGGACTCTCCTGGAACCGGGCCACCACCGGGATGCACCCCCCAGGATGCCGGAGCAGAGCCAGTCCAGGCTCGACCCCGGTCACGCAGGATGCACTGGGCTTCTGACCTCCTGCATCCCGCCCTGGACGCCAGCCTGAGCAACAGCAGTGCCGCAGCAGGCCCCGGGCGACCCGTGCCCGCCACACGGCTGTGGGTAGCACCGCCTCTGGCCTGCTCTGAATCCAGCATTGGAACCGGGCAACAGCTTTTTCAGGCAAAGCCCCACACTCAGAATCTTCTAGAACAAACCAGATGAGAAAGGCAGACACTGTGACCCCCTCATGAGCTTCCCAGCCAGGGAGTCCCTCAAGGCAGCCGCTCCCTGGGGCTGAAAGAACTGGCCTCACTCTCCAGCCAGCACCCCAGCACCCCAGCACACCGCGGGACCCGGCCGCCACCCTCCCTCCCACCTGCACGGCCACCACTGACTGCTGCTCAGGAGGCTTTTGTCTTTGTGGTTCCTGGGGCGCCCTCCCCAGGAGCGGCAGCTGAGGCCCGGCCGGTGTGTCCTGCGCCGTCTGGCAGCCTCAAGTTAGCATTGCGTGAGGCAGGGAGCACGGTCCTCCGAGGTCGGCGTCTCCCACCAGCCCGCCCGCGCCCCCTGCCCCCCCGCCCCGTCTTAGACTCTGGGTGGCTCTGCTTTGCCCTCTGATCACTGACCTCCCCAGAGGGCGCTGAGCTGCGCCCTCAGGCGTCCAGAAGCGGGGCCGGCCCTGGGGCTCTGGGGGGGGATGCAGGGGGCATGTGCGGGGAGCTGGGGCAGTGTCGCCTTGCGGGGATGGACTGGGGTCCGGGGCTCCCGTCTCACACAACTGGGGGAGGGCCCTAGGAGGTCACAGGTGGTTCTGAGTGCACTGGCCCCGCATCTGGCTGGCACTCCCGCTGTGAAGGCGGGCGGGGGCCCAGGTGCGGTGCCCAGAGCTGTGCCCCCACCCGGCCCGGGGACCCCCTCAGAAGGCTGGGCGCCGTGCAAGCCGCAGACACTACTGGTGCTTCTGTTCTGTGGTGGGTGACCCTCCAGGCGGACAGAGACTCTGACGGGGACCCCAGCGCTCCCCATTTGTCGGGCGTCATGTTTTTACACCGAACCCTGTCGTAGCCGCGCACATTTGTGAGCGGTTTGCTGTTCCGTCCCGTCCGACGCGGCGCTGGTGCATAGGGTGTCCGTGCTGCTCCGTGGGATCCCCCGTCTCCTGTCCCTGTCAGCGTCGCGGCCACGTCAGCCGCCTGCTGCGTCACGACGTGCGGCTCACCGTCTTTCTCTTCCCGGTGACGCTAACCTGCTGCGCCTGGCTGGTTGGGTGGGGGTTGTGGGTTTTTTGTGCGTGGGGTTTCCCATTTGTTTTTTAAAGAAAAACAATCAGAATCTTAAGTGCTGCTGGTGGTCTTGTGTGTCCTTTCTTCAGCGCCAAGCTCAGAGGGAGGGTGGCCACGCCCCTCCTGGCCCCCCTCATTCCTTCGCTCGCTGACAGGGCCTCCCTGACGCTGGCAGAGTGGGAGGCCCCACGCGGGATGTGGTGAAGGCCAGGCAGGAGGCAGGGAGGCTGAGCGCGAGTGGAGGTCGGCCTCTTGGGGGGCAGTGGAGTCTGAATGGGGGGACACTGAGGCAGGGAGGCAGCAGGGCAGGCCCCGGGGGGAGAGGGGCTGAGAGCATGGTGGCCCTTCAGGAACCCACAGACAGCACTCCCTGGACTCCGGCAGATTCCATGCTGAGCATTAGCGTTTGAACAGGGCCTCGAGGACAGGAGGGGCTGGGGGCGGCCTTCGCCTCGGTGAGGCAGGACTGCCAACGGCAGCTGCCACATGAGCCCAGGTCGAGGGCACAAAAGACAGACTGCGGGTTGGGGTGCCCCCATCCCCCAGAGGGAGGGGTGCCCTTGTGGCCCCCAGTGCTGCCACCAAGAACAGGGCCACCACAGGGACCACAGGCATGCGCTCTGTACCCCGAACCCCAGAGAACCACCCCAGCACCCACTACACCCCCCGCTGGACGCCCCCGACCCCAGGAGCCCAGCCGCAGTCCCTTCCGTCCCCAGGGAGGCACATGGGGAAGCCCACCCTGGCTGTTCTGTGGCCCCAGGGGCCAGCTGCCCTTCCTCTGTTGCTGATGAGACAGGACGTTTGTGTTTGGAGGAGGGGGTGGGGGGTGCCGGCTGCCACAGGGGACTTCTGGATCTTCCTAGAAAATCCTGCCAGGATGTGCCAGGTGCCCGTCCGCTGAGCGGGGGGGCGGGGGTCAGGCCTGCAGCAGCGAGACCAGTACCACTGCCCGCAGGATCAGCTGGACCCCCACGAGGGCAGAGTTCTGCGGGCCATGGGTGTAGTGGGGGGGGGGGCAACGTCTGGGCCAGGGGACAGAGCTCAGGAGCCCCAGGGTGTCACGAGGACCCAGGGAGGGGGCCGCACGGCCACCCTGAGCTCCCCCTGCACGTGCACCTGTCCCCAGACGAGACCCTTCCTCAGCCCTAAATACAGGAGCTTCGAGGGCCTCCAGATCCTTGGCCCTGGAACCCCTGGAGAGGTGGGGGGGCCGGGCCCGGAGCCCAAGCCCCCGGCGAGAGCAGGCAGTCCCTCTCCCCTGCATGCATGCTGGCTGTGCACGTTAGATGCATCTGCCAGGGCCCAGCCACCCCTCACCCCGCAGCCCTCCCCACGGTGCCCCGCACCCCGCAGCCCTCCCCACTACTCAGGGTCCAGTTCAGACAAGACCCGGATCTCCCTTTTATCCAAGAGTGATTTAATCCTGCGAGTGGGAGCTCAACTGTAATTAAAGTCAAAACTGTGAGAACACACAACCCCGAGGGTGAAAGGGCGGCTCACAGACGAGTCTCTACCAGCTCCACGGGAGAACAAATCCCTTCCGGGTCAAAGAGGGCACAGAAGGCTCCCTCTCCCTCAGCAGCCTCTGTAGGCTGCCTGGAGCGTGGCACGGGGCCCCGGGGAAGGCTCATCCCCCCTCGAAGGAGGACTCGGGGGCCCCAAGTCAAGGCATGGGTCTGTCCCTGCCCACCGGTGGCTCCTGGGCATCCCAGCAGGTGGCAAGCACCCCCCCCCCCGCCCCGTGCCAGAGCCCCATCAGTCCCGCCAACGCCTCTGGAGAGGCAGCTTGGCAAAGCTGAGTGGGGGCGAGTCCAGCGCAAGGGGCTCATCTGGCCGACCCACCTCCGCTTTGTTGGACGAGCACGAAACTGACTTCTCTCGTTGGTGAACATGTCCCCAGTGTTTCGAAAGACACTTTGTCCTCCTGGGCAGCCGCGGGAGTAGGACAGTGTCCCTGGATGTCACTGCTCCCCCTCCCTGTCCCTCTCACCACACTGACATTCTTCAGGCCTCGATGGCCGTGTGGCCACTAGACCGCTCTCAGAGCCACACTGTGGGCTGGGGGCTCTTGGGCTGCTGCTCGTGGTGGGGGGACTCGTGGGTGGGAGACTGAGTCCGCACTCCTTCTGCCGAAACTGCCGCTGTTTGCTTTCTGGGCTCCGCTGTCCCTCAGGGAGGGTGTGAGTCGCACCGGGAGGGACTTGTCCAGTAAAACCCGAGTCTGGACAGAGTAAGGACTTTATTTGGAAGGGCTAGACTGTCTCTGTCGGACTGTGAGGTTCTTAAGCACCGGGGGGGGGGGGGGGGGGGGGGGGGGGGGGGGGGGGGGGGGGGGGGGGGGGGGGGGGGGGGGGGGGGGGGGGGCTGTCTGCTGGCTGGCCCTGAGCGGGACCAGGGTCAGGGGTCCTGGGGGAAGGGAGGCCGAACCACGATTTGGTTAAGGGGCATTTCGTCCCCATGGATCTGTAGGGTGGAGGGAGTCTGAGGGCCGGAGTCGGATGAGGGTCCCTGTTCACGGGGGAAGGGGCTTCTGGGCAGTGAGCTGCTTCCAGAACACGAAGGGAGAGGGCTTGTCCGCCTTGGCCCTTCTCCGGGGTGGCGGGCTCGTGGGGTGTGTCCCGTGCCCTCCCGCAGGGCCCCGCACGTGGAGACCCTGGCCTCGCTTCCCTCCCTCCATCAGGGCTCCTGCTGGCCTCGGAGCACGCGGCCGCAGGGAGCTTTCTGGGTGCTCGGGGAGCCCCTTGAGTGCGGAGCTCGCCGGTGACAGCGTGGAAATGCATGCGCCCCGCAGGGGGCAGGAAGCGGAGGCGCCTGGGCCTTCCGCGTGTCCTCGGCGGGTGGCTGTGGGAAGGGTCGGAGCGCACGCGGGGTAGGATGCGGGGTGCCACAGGCCCCCGGGGGGGACCGTGTCCTAACCCCTCCATGTGGCGGAGGCGGCACAGCTCTGCGCGTGTGCCCGGAGCCGCCGAGTCGCCCCCTCCCACGGTAGGACCCGGCGCCAACCCGCCAGCTGCTGACCTGGACACCGCAGGCGCCGTTTTCGGGGGACAGCGGGCAGGAGCGTACACTCCTGTTTCCCTGACGACAGAGCGTCTGGGGGAGCGTCTTGCGGACACAGCAGCCGCCTGGGGTCCCCCCAGCCAGGATCCCCGTCCCTGGGGCTGTGGCGGGAACAGGATTCCTGCCACACGCCCTTGCTTCCTTCTGTGACTTGAATCACATGGACGGTTCACTCATTCACAAAAACAGTACTTGTAAAATGTTTTTCTTTGAGAGAGAGAGAGAGAGACCACACAGCAGGGGAGGGGCAGAGGGGGGTCAGAGGACCTGAAGCGGTCTCTGCGCGGACAGCGGCCAGCCCTGCACGGGGCTCGATCTCACGAACCACAGGTCATGACCCGAGTCGAAGTCGGACACTAAACCGACTGAGGCCCCCAGGCACCCCACAAAAACAGCACTTTTTAAATAAGCTTTTCCACACCGGCAGGCCCTCTGGGCTGCGCGGTGCCCCGAGAGTTTGTGCCTTTTCTGCCCGGTTTGGAAGTGTGGGCTGGCCGCTCCTGCCAGGCGTCCGCCTGCTCTTGCTGTGGGTTCTCCGTGTGGCCCGCAGAGCCGAGGACGGGGTGTTGGCACCCCTTCCTCTCCAGCCCCAGCCGTGGACTCTGTGCTCATCAGGGGGTCCACGCTCTGCTCATGGGGCCCCCGTGTAGCAGGGTGAGGGGCGAGGGACCCTCGTGTCTTGGCAGGGACCCCAGGCTGGGGAGAAGCATGTCAGCATTTACACATTCACAGGGTCCCAGGAGTCACCCGCCACGCGGAGCCACCTTCCTGCCTTCTGGGGCTTGGGGCCTCACGTAGGGGCTCTGAGAACCCATCGGGGGGCCAGATGGGTCTGAGACATCAGTTCATTGATTCTGCGCCTCGGCCTCCCTCTGGACGAGGCCTCTGCCGGAGGCCCCACCTGGCTGTCCCCGGCAGTCACCTGGGGCAGACCCCTCCCCCCTCCCCTGAGCAGCTGTCATCCCTGACCGGGCTTGCTCCTGCGGCGCTGACTCACAGAGATTTGATTTGATGCACTTGGCAATTTGATTTGGCGCACTTGGCAATATGACAAAGACAGGAACCGGCCGCGTCCCTAGGCTGCCCTGAGTTAGGATCGCAAAGGCCTCACCAAAGCCACGTGACAGATGGAGGGATTGAGGCAGAGGGCGTGAGCACCAGAGTGGGAGACCCTCAGTCCGCTGAGAGCACGGCCGTCAGGATGGTCTCTCCGGAACACCACGATGTGACTGTTTTTGCTAATTACATATTATTCAATAAGTGACATATGCAAATGTACACAACCCAAGGGTCCCCAGGTCTATATGAAAGTGCGTGTCCTGCCCCCTCCCCTTTTCTCTTCCCAGGCTTCTGGGGTCCTTATGGCCTGTTCAGAAAGGTGCAGAGCACGGGGGGGGGGGGGGTGACAGTGGAGTGACAGTAATTGATCAGTGGTTGATGGAGGAACAGGCTGCGGGCAAAGCACAGGTTACAGCACCCCCTCCCCACCCCCCCAGGAATATCTGTGTGACCTTCCTCGGACACTCCTGGCTGCCTCAGAACAAGGAAAGCGGTTTGAGTGCCGGCCACAGTGATGTGGGAAACTCAGGCAAATGAAAAGGTAAATTGCCCTACTGCCTACGGCGCATTGACAAGTCCTTGAAACAGGCCGAGTGACTTCCCTCCAGGAGCTCAGCCCCTTCGCTGCGGGCAAAAGGGGGACTTGGCTTAAGTTTATCCAACCCTGACGTTCCTGCAAGTCAACTTCCTGGATCTCAACTGCTCCCAGTATTTGCTGGCAATCCTGCTCCAAGCGTGCGTCGTACGAAGGGTCACGTGACTGAGCAGTGTTTTTTAAACGTAATAAATGGTGTTTCCCTAGCAACAGCTGGCCCCTCAAGGTCCTAGAAACCTTGCTTCAAAAATTCCTCAGAGACGTACTCTGTCCCCGACCCCTCCCACCCTGAGGGCCTTGAGTGACGTCCCTGGGCAGCTCCTCCTGCCCACTGTCCTGGCCCAGCCTTTAATAAAATCACCTTCTTGTACCAAGAATTGTTTCCTGGCCGTCGGTACAGGAGCAGATGGGCCACCCCCCAGCACCTCCCCAGTCAGGAGCTTGAGCAGGGGGCTTCCATCGGTGCATCGAGGGTACGCACAGCAAGAACAGGGAAATGCGCTCACCTCTGGAAGGCGGGACCCACATGAGTGGGTGCCCCCCACGTTGCTCTCTGGGAGAGGAGGCGGGGGCTACGCAGACCGCCACAGGGGGTCTTTCAGGCCTGGGAAACATCCAGAGCCCATGGTGGAAGGAAAATGTGTGCGCCCTCACAGAGGGAGCTGACCACTGGGGCCAGAGACTTCCTGGAGACGCCTGCCGAGCTGGCCTGGGGCCTGGGGTTTGGGGGCTGGGACGCGCTGGGTTGGCAGAGCCGGAGCAACGACGCAGGGCCGAGGCAGACGGGTTGCAGGTGGGAGGCTGGTAAGGTTTCCTGGATCCTTGCACCCCAGGCGGACAGCCCGGCCACAGGAGAGTGCGCTGGCGCGTGGGAACAGGGAAGTGAGGCAGTCGCCGTCCGCCGATGGGGCCCGGCCGCAGGTTTCTGTCCTGAGCCCTATTTGGCCACCGTCTCTACCCTTGACTCGAGTAAACAGGTGCAAGGTGCCAGGAGCAAACACGTAAAGAACAGGATATGATGCCTACTGCCTCCGAGACAAAGGCCCGGCTCCTTCCGAGTTCCCAGGGCGCATCTGCCGCCGCCTGCTCTTCGGGGCTTTGTTGGACCCCTCCCTCCCACACCCCACCCCCGCCTTCTGCATTGCAGTCCGCAATGGCTCCCTTTTATTTCTAGGACATTCTGTGCCTGGAACACCTCTGGGCCTTGGCACATGCTGTGTCCTCACTGAGCCACTCCTTCCCTGCCTCCTGCCTACTCACTGCTACCCCCTCCCACCTGCGAGGCGCACTTGGCTGCTCCCCGTACACGGAGCCCTCTCCCCTCCTTGAGAGGTCATGTGAATTGCCTTTTGGCTTCTTTTCCATCCTCCTGTGTAAGAACATTCTGGATACTGGAGATTCCTGGAGACACTCAGCTGGAAGCTAGAGAGGGGAGCGAGCTGCCTGTCGGCCCTCCCGGGACTGAGGGGGTCCGCGCCCACCACTCTCCAGCGATGCAACTCTGAGCACGCCGCTCCCCTCTCTGAGCCTCAGTTTCCCGGCCTGGGATGCGGGCGTACGGGTGTGCCCATCCATCTCGCAGGTGGTCAGGGTTCAGAGAAGTGGCCTGTCCCGAATCCTTCCTCCGGCTGCTTTCCACCCCAGAAACGCCTTCCCTTCCAGGAGCCTGACGCCTTGCCAGCTGCAGGGGACAGAGTGGCCCAGGGGCCCACGCACAGCCCCGCACAGCGCTTCAGGCCCCAGGGACAGCTCCAGGCAGAGGCGGCTCCCTCTCTCTGGATGTGGCTGAGCACGAGTGGCAGGGAGGCCATCAGGCCTGCTGAGCGGGGTCAGAGGAATGGAAGGTGGGGGAGGTCACCAGAGGTCACCAGGCACACTCGCCACTGGGCTCCAGTTGTGGCAGAGACCATCAACTCCTGCGGCCTCCCTGCTGGACGTGGAGGGTCCCCAACCCAAGACCCCCGTGTGGCTTCGAGCCCGCTGGCCATGTCGGGGGCACGAGGCAGGTGCCACCATCATGTGTGAGAGCCTCCGCCTCCAGGAGCCGCCGGGGATGCCAGTGCCGGTGCCTGGCTGGGTTCAGGCGGAGGAAGCGGTCAGGCCTGGGTGGCTGCCGACAGCTCGCCACAGCGCCTCCCAGACGTGCCCCTGGCCAGGGGGTCCAACCGCCTTTCTGCAGGCTACTGGCATCCACCGGTGGCTGGACGTATTCTGAGGCTCCGCGGCCCCGATTTGGGACGGTCCTGCCACCATCCCAGCCCCGGGCTCCCGTCGGATCAGCTGAGGCCTCTGGTGTGACCACACGCAGCCGGACATCTCCCTCTGCCCCGCGGGGCTCCCATTCAGCCCCCACCTCACACCTCTCACTCGGAATCCACCCCCGGGGAGCCCGCCCCAGGCTGCGGGACAAAGAGGAGGTGGTCTGCCCTGTGCACCACGGTGCCCATGAAGGGTCTGAGCAAGCCCGGGAGGCTGGGGCTGATAACACGCGGTCCCCAGTACCGCCCCCAGGGTGGGCCGCAGTGTCCTGGCTCTGGACACGGGGGCTGCCGTACGGCCCCTTCCTTGTTGCCACCGGCTGATTCCTGCCCCTTCCCGTGGCTCCAAAGGAGACTGTCACCAAACTCGAGGAACTCAGGACTGTCGCCGGGAAACTCACAGGTGACAGGACCTGCTTCTGCGGGGGGCCCGACACGTTGGTTCCGCCAGGCCCACGGGCCGAGGGACGGGGACATCCCTGACTCTTGTCAGAGGAGCGACGCGCTTCCCTCCCAGCCATCCGGCTGTTTCCGTCCAGCTGCGCGTGCATTTTTCATGGCTCTGCAAGGAGCGGAAACCCGGTGCAGAGACCCGTCCCCTGGGCCCCCGGGGTTCCTGAGCCCTCCCCGCCCCCACTTTCTCTGCGTGTGCTCATTGCGTTCGCCCAGGAGGACCTAAGAGCCCAGTATCCACAGCAGTGCCGTCTCCGTGCTCCGCTCTGCCAGGCGGTGGAAAGGAGTTCAGCCCCTCTGGAAACGTTCAGGCAGGGTTAGGGCCCGTGACTCAGCAGCCCCACACCCGACAGGTGTGTGCACACGCTCCGGGGCATGTGCGAGAACGTGGGCGGTGGCTCTGGGACCTGCCAGTCCGTAAATCCCCGAAAGGACAAACCGTGGCCACACCCTAGGACGACAGAGACCGGTGAGGGTGACGGGCTGTGGCTAAGCATGGCCCCGGGGGAGGTGCCACAGACCCAGGTCCCGGTGCGAGAAGGCTGCACCCAGAGCCTCCCGCGGCCCGGTCCTGTTCTCAGAAACCTGGGGCGCCATCAGAGAGCGTGTGCGGCGGGTCAGAGTCCTGGGGCCGCACCGACGGGCTTCAACAACAGACATTCGTCCCCTTGCTGTTCTGGAGGCCGAGGCGTCTGCAGGGCCGGGTCCCCTTGAGGCTCCAGGAGAGGGTCCTTCCTGCCTCTTCCTGCTCCTGGGGGCTCCCAGGGGTCCCTGGGCTGGTGGCCGCGTCCCTCGGTCTCTGCCTCTGTCTTCACGAGCCCTCTCCTCTGCACCTCTGCGTCTAAGTCTCCCTGTTCTTCCCAGAACAGCAGTCACCAGATTTGTGGCCACCGCCCAGTGAGGCCTCACTGTATCGGTTTCGTCTACGACGACCCTGTTTCCAAATAAGACCACATTCTGTGGTTCCAGTAGTTCAGAAAGGGGAAGGGGGCGGGGGGTGCTTTTCACCCCCGCCGATGCTCGAAGGAGGGCCAAGACCGGCCGGTTCTGGAAGGGGCTCCGGCGAGCGGGTGCTGTCCTGGCTCTGTTCCCCGGCAGTGGCCTTGAGAAATCATCGGGCCTGCACGCCCAGGATCTGAGCCGGGTGCTGAGTGCGCATGGTCCTGTCAGGGACACAGTTACACCCAGGAGGAGGTGGCGGGAAGCAAACTCAAGGTACAAATCTGTTCATTCCACGGACACATGTTCATATTGTCACTTGTCTGGGGCTGCTGTGACAAATGGCCACAAAACTGGTGGCTGAGACAGAACTTTACCGTCGTGTGGTTCTGGACACCAAAAGTCTGACACGGGGCTGCCAGGACCAACGTCCAGATGTCCGTAGAGCAGGTGCCTTCTGGGAGCCCTGGGTCAGATCCATTCTTGGCCTCCACAGCTTCCGGAAGCCGCCTACGTTCCTTGGCCAGTAGCCCCTCTGTGACCGCCTGCCTATCTCTTGTGAGGACACTGTGCCGATGCGCAAACTCCAGGGCCACCTCCACAACTCAAGGTCCTGAACTTGGTCACAGCTGCAAAGTCCCTTTGCTCTGGAACGGACTCCAACCTCGGGGGTCAGGGCGTGGACGTCCCGGGTCAGGAAGGGGGCATCCTGGGTCAGGATGGGGACGTTCTGGGTCAGGAAGGGGGCGTCCCGGGTCAGGATGGAGACATCCCAGGTCAGGATGCGAAGTTATTGGGTCAGGATGGGGATGTTCTGGGTCAGGAAGGGGGCGTCCTGGGTCACGAAGGGGGCGTCCCGGGTCAGGATGGGGACGTCCCGGGTCAGTATGCGGACGTCCTGGGGGCTTTACTCCACTGGCCTCTGGCCTGCTATCTGGCCCCCGAGAGAAGGGGAGTCTAGACAGGTGAGCCGCCCCCGGGCCACACCCAGTGCCCACCCTGACCCCTGAGCCACGGTGGGTCTTGGTGACAAGGACATGTCACCCCACAGTAGGTGGGAAGGGCAGGGCCACCAGGGGCTTTAAAAGCCAAGAAGCGGGGGCGCCAAGGGGGCTCTGTCGGTCAAGCGGTCGACTTCGGCTCAGGTCATGGTCTCGAGGTGCGTGGGTTCAAACCCCACGTCAGGCTCTGAGCTTTTAGCACAGCTGCTTTGGATTCTGGGTCTCCCTGTCTCTCTGCCCCTCCCCTGCTCACAGTGTCTCTCTCTGTCTCTCAAAAATAAATAAACGTTAAAAAAATTTTTTTTAATTTAAAGTTAAAAGCAAAAGCCAGGATGCAGCAAGGCGCTTGGAGGGACAGTCACAGAACAGACTGGGACACGGGGCACCGCCGCTGAGGGTGGCAGCCGTCACAAGTGTTCCCATGGTCCCCACGAGGAGACGTGAAGATTTGTAATGTTGTGACAGAGAACATCCAGGGTCTCCTGCTCCTACGTAACTTCTTTATCAGAACGGGGCCTCGGATTCAGGGACGCCAGCCCTCCCCGTCCGCACGGCTGTGGGTGAACTTGGCCTGGCGGAAAATGCCGGCAAATGAATCCAGTATAAACAGACCTTTGCTTGGAAACGGAGCCTGAGGAGGGTGGCGGTTTTTACCTCGTGTGCCGCGGCCGCCAGGTAGGGGCTCCGGGCAGGCCAGGCCCTGCTCCGACACAGACTGCTCCCATCAGGGGCTGCAGGGGGTGTGACCTCTCCGTGGCCAGGCCCATTGCCTAGACCGTGCGGGGTGCCTCCTTGCCTTCGGTGGAGGTGTCTGGCCCAAAGGTCCCTGTGTTGGTGGCCGGAGGGGGGGGCCGGAAACGAAGGCTGGAAGGCCAGAGGCTTACGGACGGAGCCTGCTGGGCCCCGCTCTGCAGTCAGAAGTCCGAGGTGAGGGTGTCCACACGGCCACCACCGCGCTCCCTCGGGAGAGGCCGGGGCGAGCCTTCCAGCCACCGTCAGCTAGGGGGCTCCATGACCCTTGGCTGACGGCCACGTCCCTCCAACTGTGGCCTCTGTCCTCACGAGGCCCGTCCCTGTCTCTGTGTCTCTGTGTGTTTGCTATTGCTCTTACCAGGACGGGTTCCTTGGAGTTAGGGCCCATCTGGGGATTCTTACCCGATCACACGTGCTGTGTCGCTTTCTGAGGTTCTGAGTGGAAGTAAACTTCTTCTCGGGAGGGCACTGGCCAACCCTCCCCCCCCACCCCCCACCCCGCGCCAGGGGGCCCTTCACCAGCGCCGACCCTGTCCTCTCCTCAGAGTGAGCACTTCCAAACTTGTCCATGAAAAATCCCTGGCAGTTGGTGAAATGTCCGCCATTGGGAGATGGGCCACCCAGGAACCGCACCAGGACAGTAGCGTGTGTTGGGGGCAGGGTGAAGCTGAGACATTAGGAAACGTGACCACAAACCCCATCTAGACCCGAATCTTCAAACGTTGGAGTCAGATGACCCTCCCTGCTCATGAGGGGGTGGATGAGCACCAGGTCCAGGGCAGCGAGGAGAGGGGGGAGGCTGAGGAGGGGGCCGACACGGGGCTCCCCAGGATCTCTTGGTGCCTCCAGTGCCCCAGACATGAGGGTGGCCTCCTGGGGCTGCGGTGAGGACTAAGTGACGCCCAGTACCTGTGTATGTGGCCTTGTTCGGAAACGTGCTCCTGCACATGTCATCCAGGTACGCTGAGCTCCCGCTTCAGGAGGGTGTGGGCTCTGAGACACAGACCCAGAGGAGGGCCGGGCGGGGGCGGGGTCAGGGGGTCGCCTGGGGCCCCCAGGAGCCGGAAGAGACAGAGCCTTCGGACGGAGTGCAGCCCTGCCACAGCCTGAACTCAGACTCTGGCCTCCAGACTGGGAGAGAGTGAGTCTGTTGTTCTGAGCTGCCCTGTCTGTGGTCCTGTCTGGTGGCCCCAGGTCAGTCCTGGGACGCTTCTCGCTGGGTTCTGGCTGTCCCCTCGCTGTTCTGGGGCCCCCTCAGCCCTGCCCGGGGCCCAGCTGCTCCAAGCCAGGTCTCCTGTGAGGGGCTGTGCTCGGAAGGAGGCTGCCCCTGAGCGTCCCGGTGACAGCACTGTGGCCCGAGGCAAGTTCCAGCTGCTTCTGTGATGAGGGAAGAGGGTGGCGTTCCCGGACCCCAGGAGTCCCTGCTTGGGGCCGCTATGGGGGCGGGGCTGGGGCCGCCGTGGGGCGGGGCCTGCACCTGTTGCTCCAATGGGGATGTGAGAGAGAGGGCTGGAGGAAGCGCGGTGAGCAAACGGGTGTGTGAAGGTCGCCACGCCAGAGACCACACACTCACGAGGCTGGGGGAGGGGGCTGCATCCGTGCCCCTGGGCCACCGCAGCAACGACCGCGGGCTGGGGCCATAACAACAGAAGTGTGTCCTCTCCCAGCTCCGGAGGCCAGAGTCCTCGGTCGAGGCCTCTCAGAGCCGCACTCCCTCCAAAGGCTCTGGGTCCGAACCCCGCCTGGGGCTCTGTGCTGACAGTGCAGAGCCTGGAACTGCTTCCGATTCTGTGTCTCTCCCTCTCTCTCTGCCCCTCCCCGCTCATGCTCTGTCTCTCTCTCTCTCTCTCTCAAAAATAAATAAAACATTAAAAAAAATTTTGGAGGTGCCTGGGTGGCTCAGTAAGTTAATCCTCCAAAGGCTCTGGGGAAGGGGGGGGTCCTTCCTGCCTCTCCCAGCTCTCGGTGGCTCCAGGTCTTTGGCAGTGACCGAGTGCCTCCAGTCTCGGTGTCTGTGTCTCAAATATAATGAACTCCAGTCATTGGATTTAGGGCTGCCCTGACCCAGAATAACCTCGTCTGAACTTAACTAATTACATCTGCGGAGACCCTCTTTCTGAATAAGGAGAGAGCTTATTATGAGCGTGTGAGCTTCCTAGCGGAAGTGCATTTGGGGGCGTCACTGTGTGTGGGGGGGCCTGCAGGTGACATTTGTAACCAGCTCCCGGCATGTCGGGTGCAGGTGGTCGGGGCTGTTCCAGGTCACTCTGGAGCCCTGCAAAACCCCGCCCGAGCGCGGAGCAGCCCCCTGAGCTCGTGGGCCCGGCCCTCTCCTCATTTCCACGTGGGTGGATAATTCTGTCCGGCGGGAGGATTAAGTGAGCGCCTGCGCGCCCAGCAGACAGCAGATGGCTGGTCCGCCAGGTGATGCCGTGGGTTTTGTAGGCGTCCGGGAGTCTGTCTGAGCTGGAGCCGTGCTGATCACCCTCCTTTGACTCTTCAGGATGCGCTGCTGCTCAGAGGAGGGGGTGGGGAGGGCCGCCTGGCCCCAGGGCCCGCCCCCAAGTCCCTGCACCTAGCAAAGGGGTGCCCTCTCTCCCGCGCATGCGTACTGAGGCCCCCTGAGGCCGGCGCCCATGACTTCGCATAGACTGCTCTTGTCAGCGGCAGGCACCAAGCCTTCCAGCCCCTCCTTCCCCCTTTATTAAGGATTTTTTTAAATTGCAGTATAATTCACAGTCATGTACAACCACCACCTCTGTCTGATTCCAGAACGTTCTCCTCCCCGTGAAACATGCCCCGCGGCCGTCAGCAGTCACGCCCGTGCCCTCCCCCTGCAACACGGTCTAGTTCCCGTCTCCCTGCGGATTCACCTCCTCCCAGAGGTGCACAGAATCACATAATGCACGGCCTTCTGGGGCTGTCCCCGGCCACTGCGCATGTTTTCAGGGCGGGTCCCTACCTCTGCCAGCGCTTCGCTCCTCCTCACGGCTGTGTCGTATTCCACGGTGAGGCTCTGCCTTTCTTATCCATCCGTCAGTGGGCGGACGCTTGCGTTGTTTCCGCCGTTGTGAACTGTGCTGATTTGAACACTAGTTTACATCTCTTTGGGGTCCATACCGGGGAGTGGAATTGCTGGCTCGCCTGACTTTCTGTCCCCCCTCGGTGCCCACCCCGGGCCTGGCCTCCGGCGGGGGGGGGGTGCTCATTCCCAGCCCAGCCAGGCAGCAGGGTGCAGGCATCCTTCCCCAAGCACAGATGGGCGCCTCGGAGCAACCCCCAGAGGTGACCCCGGGCCTCGAGACCCTGTATGAAATGACGCTGAATTGTAGAGCAAGAAGCTTCTTCCCCACCAGGCGTGGACACGCTTGATTTTCCTTCTCTGTGTCCGTAGACTTTGCCAAACGGAAAACCTGCCAGACCCCTGAGGTGGCACTTTGTTACATTGTATTTGTTTTTACACTTACCTTGTACAATGGCTGGTTTTCTTATTAGGTGAGTCAATTTAACGAAAAATAATGAGTAGAGAACAGTGATGGGGAGGCCACGGGATGACTGAGCTTGAGAGCCCGGGACACCAGTCATACAGGACCAGGGGGCAGAGACGTGGGTCCGACTTGTGTCCAAATATTGCCTCAGCTTCCCTCTTCCTTCCCCTGTCTTCTGCCTTTTCCTCTTTCTATAAAATGAATCACAAGGAAGGAAGGCACTCGGTGAGTCCGGACAGACACACACACTTGGTCACGAAACACCCTATCAAGAAAGAAAACATTACTTGGAAGTGTTTCGAAGAACAGACTCCTGGTCAGACCTGCAGGGTCTGGTTTGGTGAGACCTGGGCGGCACCCTGGGTCGGGAGTTTACGGAGCTCCTTCCGGGAAGCCGGTGGGGAGGTGCTGGTCTGGGGTCAGGGCCGGAAAGCCCAACCTGGGACCCGCTCCTCGGTCCTGTCCCCTCCTCCTCGCACGCCGTGTTGTCCCCGGCCCAGCTCTCCCCGAGTGTGCGTCCTTGGACAGGTGGGCAGTGTGATGTCACTTGAGCGGATGCACATCACAATGACAGCGAGCTGGGCCCCGCCTGACGAGCCACGGGCTGCACAAGGGGCAGCTGGAGGCTGCTTGGACCCACTGACTCTTCTTTCCCTTCCATGGTATTTTCAAAGAATTTGCATTAACATTTTAAAATGGGGAAATAACAGATTTAAAACACAAAAACAAATTTCTGACTTCTCTTTAAAAAAAAGAATTTAGGGGCACCTGGGTGGCTCAGTTGGTTAAGCGTCCAACTTCAGCTCAGGTCATGATCTCATGGTTTGTGGGTTCGAGCCCTGCGTCGGGCTCTGCTGACAGCTCAGAGCCTGGAGCCCGTCTTTGGATTCTGCGTGTTCCTCTCTCTCTGCCCCTCCCCTGCTCACATTCTCTCTCTCTCTCTCAAAAATAAATAGGTCTGTTTCAGCTTTAAAAAAAAAAAAAAAAGAAAGAAAGAAAGAATCTGAAAATGTAGCCGTTTAAGGCTCTTGGTCTGCAGGCACTGGAAGTGTCTGGAGCCGCCCAGCAGCTGCCCCTTCCTCTAACCTGCCCGGGCGCCCAGCCGTTGCCTCCACCTGCCCGTTCAAGTCCCTTCTCCTCTGCTCTGGCCCCTGGAGGCCTGTGAGATTTCAACTCCTGCCCATATAAAACCACCCCTGAGAACACCGCAGTCCACAGAGGCCACGGGGGCGCGGAGCTGGAGTTATGTAACTTAAGCCAGCATCTCCCGAAGCCAAAGCCTGGCCTGGGGGCAGCGGCACAGAGGCGGGAGGCATAAAAGGCCCAGAGAGAAGTGGGGGAGGGGGCAGGAGCCGACGGTTTGCCAGGTGGGTCTGGGGTCACAGGTGCAGAGCTCCCTTTGTCTGCAGGCCGGTTTCTCACGGGGCGGCTGTAGGCTTTTGGGGCCAGACCATTCTCCGTGGGGGTCTGTGTTGGGGGCAGACCTGTGCTTTGAAGGGCGGAGAGCAGCCCCCCTGACCTCTAGATGCCTACAGCCGCCCCCCCCCCCAAGTGGTGATGACCTGAATGTCTCCAGACGCTGCCAAGCATCCCTCTGCGGAGAACCAAGCCCAGGTGCCACTCAGGGGCCTGGCAGCGACCAGAGCTGGGGGGGGGGGACGGGGAGAGGGGCTCTGTGTCATGGGGGCGGGGGCAGAGTGTCTGGTTTGCACAATCCCGCTCTGACACCGTGACCTCCCCACTGCATCCTATTCAATCCACAGGCAGATAGCGGCCCTTCGCTCCCAGACCCCCGCCCTCCCCATGGGAATCGGGGACTCACCGCCCCAGATGAGGCTGGCGGGGGGCCCGGGGGCAACTGCAGGAAGTGCCTGGCCGACCGCGGCCCAACCGCCGTCTCCACTTATGCAAGTGCCAGCCTGCGCGGAGAAGGCTGCGCGGCCCGTTGGGGAAGAACCCCCGGGGGCACGCTTGTTTCCTCGTCTGTGAACCCGGGAGCCAGGTGGGGGCCCCACAGCCGCCCTCTCTGTGCTCACCCCACCCCGCATGCAAAACGCTGGCTGACGCAAGCCGCCTCAGGATTGCTCTGCCTCGGGGCCAGGAAATGCCATTCAAGGAAAAGCAGCGGGGAGTCCAAACCGCAGGTGGCTGGTTCAGAACCAGGGAAGAGGTGTGCCCATGCCCGCTTCTCCCCAGAGGGGCTGCGAGAGCCGGGGGGGGGGGGGGGGGGGGGGGGGGGGGGGGGGGGGGGGGGGGGGGGGGGGGGGGGGGCGGGGAAGAGGGCAGGACCAGCGTCTCCGGTCTTCACGGGCCAGACCGACGGGGATTCCAGCTCGCAGTGGGCAGCTCCCCGCCGCTGACGAGGGGCCGGGCGGCCTGGACACTGTTTGCTCAGCACCCACATCTCTGTCCTTAGCTTCGTGTGGGGCGGGGGCTCTGGGGCCTGCGGCAAGCTAGCGTCCACACGTCACCCGGAGGAGGAAGGAACGGTGACAGACAGCGGTCAGGAAGCTGTGCTCTTTGTCACATGGTTTCCCGTCACCACACAGATGACATTCGGGGCTGGTAATTCGGGGGGGGGGGTGCCGTCCTCGGCATCACTGATGCACGATGGTGACCAGGTCCACCTACCAGATGCCCTGACACTGCCCCCCCCCAAACTGACAACCAAAATGGCATTGAACATCACCAAGTGTCCCCTGGGAGGCACAGTTGACCCCAGTTGAGTGCCAGCCCCAGGGCCCCCATGCTGAGCAAGCCCCCAGGATCTGTCCTTCCCTCCCTCGTCCCTCCAGCCCCCAGCTCCACCGCCGGCCCGCCACGCCCACACCTCTGCAGCCCTCCGCTGGCCTGGGCTCCAGGGAAGGACTCTCCATGCAAGGTCCACAGGAACTGGGAAGCCCCGCCCCTGTCTGGTGTGAAGACAGAATCTCAAAACCGGGAGGCTCATCTGGGGTCCCCTCTGAGCCTGGCTGAGGCCCCTGCTCAGGCATCCAGAACAGGGGTCTCCTTCCTGCGGGGCTCTGCATGGGGCTCCATTGTTTGCCACAGTCAGTAGAGACACAGGTGGAGATGCAGCTGTGGTGGGGGCGCATAGGGATGGGCCCAGTGGCTCCGAGAGAGACTTCCGCCTGCCAGAGGACGGTGTGGGGACCTAGTGGGGACTCAGAGCCCAGGGGGCGTCTGGCTCAGGAGACGCAAATCTCCAACAGGAACTTCAGAGCGAGCGAGGGGCCCGATGAGACTCTGGCTGAAGGCACCCGATGAGACTCTGGCTGAAGGCAACCGGTGGCCACAGGCCCTGAGGGCCGGGGGAAGGGGGGGAAGGTGACCAGGCTAGTTTGACTGAGCCAGGTTCCTGCTGAAATTGGCCCCTGAGGACAGACGCCAGGATGCGGCCTCGTGGCAGAGGTGCTGGGAGGAGCCTGACTCGGCCGATATCCAGGAGCATTGGTCACGGTGTAGAAGGCGTGGAAGGCCCCTGCCGCTGGCCAAGACCCCCGCCCATTACCCGGAGCCGATGGAGTCCGCAGGGGGAGGGCGGGGGCGGGTTTCTCCCTCCCGCTGCAGAGACACCGCTGCCCCGCGGCCCCCAGACAGGGGATAGAGTGGACAGTGGTCTGGGGGGGGGGGTCCTGAATTTCCTGTGTCAGGGTTTTCTGGGGCCAGGGGTGGGGGGGCGAGCCCTCACCAGGTGTGGGAGCCGGCTTGTCTTTGCTCTAACTCCACACCAGCGGGGACCCAGTGGGACTGGTGGCCCCCGGGGTGTGGTGCCGAGGGACTGGTCACCCAGACCAGTGCCCTGGGGGCCGCGTGAGTAGGAGCGGGACGCCCAGGTCAGGGGACCAGAGATTTCCACGGCCATGGGGGAGCAGCCTCCAGGTGTGCCTCCGGGGACGGGTCAGGGGACGCCCTTCCCTGGCCTCAGTGTCCTGCCAGCAAGGGCTTCCAGGCTCCCTCGGCAGCACCCCCACTGGCCAAGTCCGAGTGGCAGCCAGCGGGCGGTGAGTGGGCAGCCCCGAGGGGGCCCAAGGGGCCAGGAAGGCGGCACCCATCCCTTCAGGCCCGGGCAGAGCAGGCTGGCTCACAGCACCAGGTGGCTCCAGGCAGACTGGGGTCACGGGGAAGAGGCCGGGAGAGGCACATCGCTGGCAGCAGAGGCGGCCAAGGACTAGCGGGGCGGGGGTGGGTGCTCAGTTCCAGATCAGGGCCCCTGTGATCATCCCTGGCAGCAGACTTCAAAGGCGCTCTTGCCCGGCTGCAAAGGGCTAGACAAGCACTGACTACAGACTGTGCCTGGGAAGGGGGGGGGGGGTGTCAGGTCCCGATCGCAGAACTGGGAGCCTTGCCGGTGCCACGGGCACCTTCTGGGCTCTCTCGGCATCTAGACCTGCTTCCATCAGAGCATTCCTCTGGGTCCCTACTTGGCGGAGCTCCCCAGCCCCCAACATAGGCCGGCACAAGGAAGGGACCCGCTGTGACTGCCGGAGCGATGAAGAGCAGTCCAGATGTGGTGAGAGGCAGTGACCGAGCACCCGTCTGAAAGGGATGCTTTCTATCTCCTTCTGCTGGTAGTAAGGCCTCGATGCAGAGCTGTCACGTTCAGTTGCACAGTTTGCACACTGCACAAAGGCACATGGCACTGGCCCATGCTCTGTGTACCCTCACCTGGGCCCCCTGCAGCTTGGAGACGGCGCATCTGCTTCTTTGCACAGAATGCCATCCGCGGGGCCCCCCCGGAGGAAGTGCTGTTTAACAGCGAACCCCCCGAAAGGGAAAGGCTTTTCCCTTCACACCAAGCCACCTGTTCTGCCAGTCGCCATGTGACAAATCAGCCCCAGAGTTAATGGCTTAAGACAATTCATTATGAGGTCTCCTGGCTCTGGGCACTTGGGCTCAACTGGACACAGTCAGAGGACGGCTGGGCTTGGGGCCCCCCACCATGGATGGAACCCCAGCCCTGCTCTCCGAGTGCCCCCGGCCTTGCTGGGCGGGTGAGTTCATGGGCTGACAACAGGCTGGCACCCGGGGCATCGTCCTGCGCCAGGCCCGGTGGCCGTGGTGGGAACCCCGGGGAGAATAGAGCGCCCGTGTGGTCGGCTGGGGGGACTGAGCCTCCTGCCTTCCCCGTGTCCAGGGCGCGGCTGGGAGCTGCCTCCCGTGTGCCAGGTAGAGACGAGGTTCCGCAGCAGGGGAGGCCGGAGTCTTGGGCGCCGTGGACGTGCCAGTGTGGCTGTGACAGCGACGGTGCTGAATGTCGTGTGGGACCGAGGACCAGCACTGGGGCGGGAGGCCCCAGACGGGGGTGGTCCTCCGTCCCCTGGGACGGTCCCTCTTCTGTCGGCCTGTTGCTGCCACGACTCCAGACTGCTCTGTTTGCTGGAATGTTCTCAGAGAGGAGACATCCACCAGATGTAGACTTCCGTCCTGATAGATGTTTGGGCGCCCCGGGGGGGACCCCGGGCCTGGGCGTGCGGGGCAGCTCTCGCCCGCTGATGGAACTGGGGGCTTTCCCAGGGGGCCACGCAGACCCTGGGAGGGAAGAGGCGCGCCCTGACAGTCACTAAGGTGTGGCCCCCGCGTCAGACCTGGGACCCTCCAGACGTCCCCTGCTTCCTGCTCATTCCAGGCCCAGCGACCCGGGGCGGGCAGCCGGCGCAGGCCCCGACTCTGCCGGGGCGCCGGGACCTGGCAGGTGCAGGGACAGCTCCTTGCTCAGAGCGCTCGTCTGAGAGACAGATCCCAGCGAGCCGCCCCTCCTGACGGCCTGGACAAACAGGACAGGACGGAGGCCGACGGTGACAGCGACGGTCTTCTCCCCTCAGAGGCAAACCCCCATCCCTCCGGTCTCCCCGCCGCAGCAGGAGAGGGGAGCCCAGAGCAGCTGGCCGTCTGCAGGGAGGGCGAGGGGCGAGACCCCTGGCTCTGAGGGTCGGCATGCACGGGGCACCAGGAAGAACGAGGTTTAGGAAAGAGATCACGCAGTAGCTGGGTGTGGCCTCTCTCTTGAGTTTGGTTTGGTGTTTTGTAAGTGCCCCGGGGTTGGGACAACATGTTTCCACCAACCTGGGTTTAACGCAGCAGGAATGAGGAGCCAGAGGCTGGGCAGGGCGTGGGCAGGGCCCCCCCGTCCCAGGCAGGCCCCTCTGGAGGCCCAGCAGCAGGAGAGGTGTGCGGACAGGGAAGAGATCCATCCCAGAGACCCGGCTGGTGTGGTCGTGGAGGCTGGCAGGGGCCGGGGGCTGCAGGTGGCCTCACTGCTGGGGCCCCGGGGGTAGCCCAAGTGTCAGTTTGAGTGCAAAGGTCATCAGGCAGAAAGAAACCTCTCTGACTCAGAGGAGGGCCTTCAGGCCTTCAACTGATTGGATGAGGCCCACCTTCCTCAAGGAAGACAATGTGCTTTACTCCTTCTACGATTTAAATGTGAATCTCGTCCACAGCTATCTTCCCAGAAACACCCAGAACAACGTTTGACCAAATACCAGTTAGCACGTGTAATTCTTCACCCATTTCTTGCTTCTTCATACAGAGACACCAGTGGCCTGGTGGCCTCAGGGGTTGCTGGGCTTGTGGTCACAGCCCTCCAGTCTCTGCCTCTGTTCTCACATGACCTGTGTCCCTATGCCCCAAATCTCACTCTCCTGTCTCTTTCAAGGAGACTTGGCACTGGATTTTGTAATCTAATCACATCTGCAAAGACCTATTTCCAAATAAGGTCACATTTACAGGGCACCCTGGTTAGGACTCAGACATACCTTTTTATGTCTTTTCAACTCCCTGCCTCACACTGGATCAAGGTGGCCCCACAACCACCGGTGTCTCTGTATGAAGAGGCAGAGAGGCCCCGTGAAGACAAGCGGGGCCTGGTGTGACGCCGCCGCAGGCCAAGGAGCAGCAGGGGTCACTGGCCACCAGGAGGTTGGGAGAGGGTTCTCCCTCGAGCCTCCAGAGGGAGCACAGCCTCAGAAACACATTGATTTTGGACTTTCGGCCTCCAGAACTGTGAGACGGTTCTGTGTTCCAAACCCCTGCTTTGTGGCAGCTCGTAATGGTGGCTCCAGGACACTTGCACACCCTGTTGGTTCTTATTTCTAACATATTTCTAATGCATTGAACCTATGCACCCAGCTGGTAGTTCTATATTTTCTTACTGTTTGTTTCTGCCATCTCCACCCACATCCTCGGCTGTGGCCCTCCCTCTCTGTCCAGAGCCGGCAGCAGGGGGCCTTCCCCGGCTCCTTCTGACTCTGACTCCTGCCCCCTGTTGGGAGGACCCCATGGTGACACTGAGCCCAGTCTGACAGCCCAGATGGTCTCTCACTTCAAGACTCCAACTTGGGGCACCGGGGGGCTCAGTCGGTTGGGCCTTCGACTTCGGCTCAGGTCAGATCTCACGTTCGTGGGTTCGAGCCCCACGTTGGGCTCTGTGCTGACAGCGAGCTCAGAGCCTGGAGCCTGCTTCCGGTTCTGTGTCTCCTTCTCTCTCTGACCCTTCCCCTCTCATGCTCTGTCTCTCTGTGTATCAAAAATAAATAAAACATTTTAAAAAATTAAAAAAAAAAGAGGTTTAAAAAAAAGACTCCCACTTAACACCGTCTGCAAAGTCCCCTTCACCCCACACAAGGTCACATATCCACAGATTCCTTCTGTGGTCACAGGTTACCCTTGGTCTCGCCGTCCTTTCCCCCGCCCACGGGGGCCACAGTGCTCTTTCTCGAAAAGGTAGCATTCCCCCTTCATGTCACTGCCCTGCTTACACCTGCCGGTGGCTCCCGTGGTGCAAAACCACACCCCTCCCCGTGCCACAGCCCCAGAGGCCGGTGCCGTGCCTCCTTACCCACCCGTCTACACCGAGCAGCCCCCGCACCCAGCTCTCCGTCCTCAGCCCCGCCTCCAGAGGCTTCCCGCCCTCACCAGAACAAGCCCTTGGCCCCCTGTTTCATTTATTCCCACGCCTGTCTTATCCCAAACCTCCTGAGACTCCTGGTCTCCTCCAGAAACGGAGAGCCCGGCCGAGGGTCCCGTGAGCCCGGAGGGGGCCCAGCCCGCGGGGGCGCTTGGCAGATCTTTACAGAACGAACAAGGCATTCCCGCAGCCGCCAGGGAGTTCAAGCCAGAGCCCTGCCGTCTGTTTCTTGGCACGGACCGCTGTCCAATTCCCGGCTGGTTATTCAGACACACAAAGCGCTCTTGGCCTTGGCTGGAGGGAACAGAGGGCACAGTGTGCTGTGGGGACGCCCCGGTCTCCGGGCCCCGGGCGCTCCTCGAGCAGATGAAGTTCCTCCAACTGTGACCAAATGACACCGTGAATCCAGGGGCTGTGCCCCTCGGCGGGTCCTCTCCGCGCGTGATCTGGAAATCTGGCTGATTTGACCCGCCGCTTGCAAATCCGAGCTCGGGCCTTGGCCGTGGGCTGCACAGGCTCCTCCTGGCGGGCAGGGTGGCTCCGCTGGACAGAGCTTGGCAACCATGAGCTGACCAATAAGCCTCGTCCTGGCAGCAGGGGCCGCCCGCTCCTTCCGGGCGGGAGCCTCGGGGAGTCAGGAAGGTGGTGATGGCAGCCAGGCCCAGGGGCAGGCCCGGCGCGTCCGCCTCCCGCCCCGCGCTGCAGGCTCGACCTCCGCTCTGCTCCGGGGCGCTTCTTAATTACAGAGCAGTGATCTGGGCAGAATTAGAGCATCGCCCGGTTTTGCCCCGGGCTGGAGAGGTGTGTCCACACGCCAAGTAGACGGAAGGCCAGGGAAGCAGCCATCTTCTCTGGGCTCACACAAACGACAACCTTAACGTGAGCTTATTTGCTTCCCCAGGAAGGAGCCCTCTGGGGGCCCCGGAGACCCCCGGCCAAAGAACAGAGCGAAGAGGTCAGAAGCAAAGACCGGGGTGGGGGGGTTAATCGGCTCGCTGTTTGGGGGACGGGGTCTGGGACGGGGGCCACGGGTCACACAGCGCGGCCGGGCCGTGGGCTGAGGGCTGCATGGGGAGCTCGCCGCCAGAGGCCTCCCCGCCCGCGGCGCCGAGCACCGCAGCCCTGCGCGGTCACGCCTCGTCCAGTGAACTTCTGCAAACTCGTTAAGCCCGGGTTTGCCTCAGGCGGTGGGCAGTCAAGCCAACGCTGACCCTGTCACGGGTGGAGGGACCCTGCACGGCAGCTCAGGCCCCCCCATCCACGGGCTGCGCCCCTTTGCCCCCCCCCCCCCGGGACCGTGGCCCTGGCTGCCCAGGGCATCTCCCGTCCCCTCTGCAGGTTTGTTGAAACCTGCAGGACCCTGTGCGTTAATTCCCGAGGAATGAAGCACCTGGAGGGGCCCGGAAAGTGCTGGGCTCTTCCTCCGCCAGGTCAACGGCTTCCCCGACAAGTCTGAGGAGCTGCTTCCCACCAACCTGACTTGCCTCCTGCGTTTGTTCATGCTGCCGTTTTTCAGTGGTTTGCCAGAGATTTCCAGGCAGTGAGCACGAGTCCTGGTTCAGAAGTGAGGGAAGCTGCCGAGGGCAGACCTGCGGGCCGTTCGCATGGCACCTTCCCTCTGCGTCGAGCGCTGGCCGCTTTGACGTCGCTCTGGGCCCCAAAGATTCGTTAGTCTTTTTTATTGTTTTTGTCCAAATGAAAATGATAAAGAATATCTAGTTTGGCTTTGCGTTTTGCCTTTTGTCCTTCTTGGTCTCTCGTTTTTTTTTTTTTTATGTTCTTTATTCATTTTTGATACAGACAGAGACAGAGCACGAGAGGGGGAGGGGCTGAGAGAGAAGGAGACACAGAACTGGAAGCAGGCTCCAGGCTCTGAGCTGTTAGCACAGAGCCTGACGTGGGGCTCGAACCCACGAATGTGAGATCTGACCTGAGCTGAAGTCGGAGGCTTAACCGACTGAGCCACCCAGGCGCCCCCCCCTTTTTTTTTTTAACATTTATTTATTATCATGAAACAGAGACAGAGTATGAGCGGCGGAGGGGCAGAGAGAGAGAGACACACAGAATCCGAAGCAGGCTCTAGGCTCCGAGCTGTCAGCACAGAGCCCGACGCGGGGCTCAAACTCACAAGCCGTGAGATCATGACCTGAGGTGAGGTCAGATGCCCAACCCACTGAGCCACCCAGGTGCCCCATGTCCCTCTCCGTGTTTTGCATTTCCATTTAGATTTTAGAATCTGCAGGTCGGTCTGGGAACGCACACACACACACAGAAAGCCTCTGAGATTTTGTTGAGGTGCTGTTGAGTCTTTAGGTTTGAGGGAAGATCAAAACCTTTCTAGCACTGAGTATTCCCTGCCTGGGACTCTGTGTCTCCCTCTCTCTGCCCCTACCCCGAAAGCACGCACTCTCTCTCTCTCTCAAAACTAAACATTAAAAAAATTTTTTAAATAAAAACTAAAATTTAAAAGGAAATAAAAAACATGATTAAAAGGATTTGAAAGAAATTGAGAAAGTGTGAAAATAGGCAGAAAAGACCCAGCCTACTGGGGCGCCTGGGTGGCTCTGTTGGTTATGCTTTCGACTTCAGCTCAGGTCATGATCTCACGGTTCGTGGGTTCGAGCCCCGCATCGGACTCTGTGCTGACAGCTGGGAGCCTAAAACCTGCTTCCCATTCTATGCCTCTCTCTCTCTCTCTCTGCCCCTTCCCTGCTCATGCTCTCGCTCGCTCTCTCTCTCTTTCTCAAAAATAAATATTTTAAATAACGTTTTTTAAAATGTCATGAAGCTGAGACTAGATTCACAGAGACCTCGGGATGCACGCAGCAGAGGAAGGACCGTGTGAGGCCGCCTGCGACGGCAGCCCGGGCCGGACCTGCCAGGAAACGACCGCTCCCCACACCTTGACCGCAGCCTTCCCGCCTCCAGCGCTGGGAGAGAACCAGGGTCGCAGGGCCGAGGCGCATGCGCGGTGCTCAGCGGCGGCCGGCACTAGCACGGGTGGGGGCGGTGCGTTCTCCAAGCCGGCAATGGCGGCACAGGTCGGCCTGCATGTGGAGGCTGCGGGCCCCAGTCTGTCCTCGAAACCAAGCCCCCTGCCCTCTGGGTGCGCTGGCAGGGGCCGTGGTGGACGGAGAGGACGGCCGGGGCAGGGCTGTCAGCCCAGCTGCAGAGACTTGCTCTGTTCTGTTTGTGTGCGTGTTCATTGTTTGTTTGTTTTAAATAAGCCTCACATTTTGGAGCAGCTTTAGGTGCACAGCAGCGTGGAGCAGCAGGCACAGAGGATTCCCGTGCGGCCGTGCCCGGCGGCCTCCAGGCACCGACGCATGCACCTGCTCCTGTCGGGAGCCGAGCGCACGGACGCGTCCCTGGTGCGCAGGCGCGTGGGCGGACAGGTTTACTCCCTCCAGGTCGGGCGTTGAAGTGCCCTCGACGCCTGCGGGCTGGGAGGGTGTTTGTTCCGGCCTCATGGTGCAGCGTGGATAGAGGTGGGATGGACGCGGAGGTGGTCGCGGGGAGAGCGGAGGGGGCGCCGGGCGCAGGGTCCGGGTGCAGATCTTCCGGGGCTGATGGGACCCGGCAGCCTAAGCAAGTCGGGTTCGGGGTCTGGAGGGGGCGTTCTGGCGGCCGGGCTCCATCCACCAGCCAGAGCTTAGTTTCTTTGTGCTCAGTTCCCTGATTTGCAAAATAAAGCAGGGGTGTTCTGCAAGCCCAGCGCGTGTTGGGGGGAGAGGGGGAGGGGCAGCAGTGGCACTCTGTCTGGAATTAACTATATCTGCGCAGGATGGGGGGCTGGGACAGGACCGGAGGCAGCTCCTGTCACCCTGCGCCCGCAGGGCTGTGCGAGCTCACTCTGGCAGCGAGGACCCTGGGGCCTCACCCATGTCACCCGCCCCCAGCTCCGCTCTCAAGTCCACAGGCTTGGCGGTGACCTGTGTCCCATCGAAGAGTTGCTCTGAGGACAGGCAGAGAGGAGGGGACTCAGGAGTGTGTTTTCTTCCTCCGGTTCTTGCCCAGCAGCTTGGCGGTGCCCGCTGGGCGTCCTGTGGTCACTGATTCCGAGCGACAGTGCTGCTCAGGTCCCGGGCAGCTCAGAGCCCCACTCAGGCCCCATTTTACCGTCTCGGTGGGACACAGGGGCCAGCCGTCCGGCTCCTGGGCGCCCAGCCCCCTCCCCGCCCCAGCAGGAGGAACAAATGCTCACTGTCCCCCTGGGCTCACTTCTGGGAGACGTTTTCTATTTGGGCATCTTACCCATGGGTTTGTTTTGGTTATTTTGAGCTGAACCCAATGCTTTGGGGGCAGTTGGACAAAGGCATCGGGGTGGCTGGAAGACAGACCTTAAAGAGTGTCCAGTCTCAGTAAAGAGTTCCTCCTGCCAGCCTCTGCCTGCGGCGTGCGGGTGAGTCTCAAATGTTGTGTGTCGGCACTTTGTGGGACTTGGGGAAGAGGCTGGAAGGCAGAGAGCGTGGCTAGCCCAGAGGCCCTGGGGTAGATGCTCTGAAATGCTATTCCAGGCATCGTGGGGGTCCGAGAGGGCCACAGCCACAGGAGCGAGGGGGCTCTGTCCAAGTGAGGAGGCTTTAATCCCTCATCTACCCCAGATTCTAGATGATTCTCATCCCAGGGGACTCTGCATCTGCACGTCTCGGCAATGTGCAGCACTGCAGCCTGTGGTCTTTACTAAGTAGTGAATGACTGACACTTAGAATCTCAAGAGAAAGGCAACGTGCTAAGGAGCCAGGTGGTTCCCTGACAGGAAGGACAAAGGTCAGGGTGGAGGCGGGAAGGGACAACGGATGTCCCCAGACATCTTCCCCCGTGGCCCAAAGACACCTGGGAGGCTCTGGGAACCACCACTCACGGGCCTGTTTTTTCCCAAGAGCAGATGGAAACTCCAGGCCCAGGCGCCATGCTGGGTAGGTCTGCTTGGGGTCTGGACTCCAAGCAGTGAGCTGATACTTAAATGCAGCGTCCTATCCCCATGGTGCGTGAATGAGACCAAAGCACATTTGTGGGGAAGTCAGCAAACTCCACGTGAAGCCTGGACTTCAGCTGACCGTCGTGCCCCAATGCACTTTCTGTGTTTTGATCAACCCGCCATCAGCCTGCAGGTTGAACACACACGAGCTCTCAGAACTGTCTTTGCAACTTCTCTGCAAATCTAAAATTACTGCGAGAGGAAAGCGAATGTGTCTGATTAAAAACAAAGAAAAAAACCAACAAATGACCACAGGTGAAAGTGCTAGGGGCCTGGGGCCGGTGGGACGGCAGGCAGGTGGGCGGAGGGCAGAAAGTGCCGGAAAGCTCAGCACCAGCCGGGGGACAAGGGCATGTGGCTCTGCGGGCATCTCGGAGGTCACGGCTGCATCTCTGGCGCATTGAAGCGCTTTGATGACGGAGATGATAATGTTGAAGGTCAGGGTCACGAGTGCAGCAGCCTTTGCCCTGAGGCTCTGGCGGGCGCCCCTCAGCTGTCAGGGTCCTTTCTGCACGGTTGGCTTTCAGGACAGTTGAGCAAACAGTAGTTTATGGGTTTTCATAGACACTGGGCGCCGGAGAGCGCAATCATCCTGGGGCCTGCCTGGAGTCCTTTCCCCCCGGACGCCACCTGGGTCCCAGGGCTGCAGCCGAGCCCGCCGGCTATTTCCTCCCTCAGTTGGTCACGTGGAACCATTGCCAAGTCTGCACTGAATCCCCTTACGACACAAAGGACGACAAAAATGCAGCTTCTAACACGTTCTTCAGGTCCGCACTCAGGGCCTAAGTCACGGCAGCCGAGTCTGTGACAGGAAGGCTGCCGGCCACTGGCCGGTCCCGATGCTCTGACGCGTCTCCGGGACCGGCACACGTGCGTCTGATGCAAGGTCCCAGCACGTGGTGCCCGGAGCCCGTCTGCGTGGCGGGACTGCCCTCTAGTGGCCCTGAGTTCCCCAGCTCGGGACTCATGACCAACTTTGAAGCAGTGTTGCATCAGCCACCGGGAGCCTGGGGAAACTGAGGCCAGGCTGGCTCCGGTCGCGTGTGACCCAGGCCATCCCGCAAGTACCTGTAAAGGCTGCTGGGTTGTGAGGTGTGGGTGATGGGGTGATGCCCACCTCCCAGGCTCCTTTGTCATTGTTGAGGCCACTGTGTCCACAGTCCCACAGCCCTGGGCTGAGGGCCATGGGAGCTGGTGGCCCATCAGGACCATCTGTCTGTCGTTGCTGCTCTAAGCTGACCTGTCACTTGGCCCTCTGCCTCTGTCCTCGGCCCAGAACAGGGTCAGGTTGCCTCTGTGTGGTGGCACCCGGGCCACAGCCACAGTGATCTCGTGTGGAGAGAAAACGAGACACGGCTGGCACCAGAGATGCAGACCCTGTGATTTCCCTGTGGGGATGGGAGGGGCCAGGTGGGGTCAGGGGTCAGAATTGGGGAGGGGTGTCCAGTTCAGAGTCCCTGGTAATTTAATTTAAAAAGTTTTTTAATGTTTTTTATTTATTTTTGAGAGAGAGAGAAACAGCGCGAGGAGAGGAGGGTCAGAGAGAGAGGGAGACACAGAATCGGAAGCAGACTCCAGGCTCTGAGCGGTCAGCACAGAGCCCGACACGGGGCTCGAACCCACAAACCGTGAAATCATGACCTGAGCCGAAGCCGGACGCTTAACTGATTGAGCCACCCAGGTGCCCCAAATTAATTTAATTTTTAAAGTTTATTTATTTTGAGAGAGAGAGAGACAGAGGGCATGTGAGCGGGAGAGGGGTAGAGAGGGGGAGAGAGAGAGAGGATCCCAAGCGGGCTCCGTGCTATCAGGCCAGAGCCGACGTGGACTCAGACTCGCAAACCTTGAGACCATTTCCTGAGCCGAAATCGAGCGTCAGTCACTTAACCAGCTGAGCCACCAGGTGTCCCAGTCCTGGGCTTTTTAAAGTGTGCTAACGCTTTTCGCTTGTTCCTTTAATTTTTTGTTTTATTTTACTATGCTTATTAACATAAATCAAGGTCAACACTGCACGTGTTCCTGTGGCAAAGGCGCTTTTCCCTAGAGGGCATCATCGCCCCCTGCTGGCCGCGCAGCCCGGCAGCAGGCCTTTCCCTGCATCCTGGAGACCACCTCCGGCAGCTGGGGAGCAACCTTTAAGACAATGGGCCTCTGAGTAGATTGTGAGGGCACCTTGCCTGCCACCGGGTGAGCCTGCCGTGTGTGTCCCTCACCCTACTTTCCGGGAGGTGGGCTCTGGCTGCGGTGACCCCACCCACTGCAATCTGACTCCCAGCCCTGGGCTTGCAGGCTTTTGCTACTTTCTTACGAATGTATTAAATACGTTACTGGTGTGAAAAGATGCAGCACGTCCCGCCAGCATCCTGGATTTTGGCTGTTCTAATGGGTGTGAGACGGTGTCTCCTTGTTTTGCTTTGCATTTCCAGGACGGCATCTGACACGGAGCAGTCTGCGTTAATTATAAAGTCATTAGCTGACCGGCTCTTCATAGAGACGGGGCGTTTGAGAGACTAGGTCATCGGGCACCTTGCGAGGGCGTGTTAGGGGCCCGGACCGGAGGCTCTCGTGCGAGGGCCCAGGAGGCAGAGCGAGGGTGCGAGGGCCGCACACGACTTCAAGGCAGCGTCACTGGCTTAGGAGTCTGCCTTGGATCAGCTTCTACCCATTTCCCGGAAGACCTTACTTTGTGTTTTGGTTTTCCGTGTTAACGGTCTCCTATTGCTGCCAGATTCCCCTCCGCCCACCAGAGGGCGTCCTCCTGGGGCTGGGGCAAAAAAACAAACCGGGAAGCGGGAGAGAAAGGGAGGAAGGAGAGCGTGTTTCTGTCCTCTGACGGACCCTGCCAGGTCGTCACTGTCGTCTCGCCTGGGCGGCAAGCTCTTTCGGTCCGGAATCGGATGAGCCGTGCACAGGAGAGCGCTGTCCTGAAACCCGGGCGCCCCACACCCTCCCCTCGCCTGACCGTGCTGGGCCGCGCGCTCCGCGGCCCTGGCGGCCCTCAGGGGACTTCAGTCAATCTCTGTTTAGCCATCATTTGTTAACATTTACGAACAGCGTGACCTCTCTGTGGGGGCCCACAGGGAACGAGACACGGGCAGGGAGGTAAAAATCTAGGCGCACGGGTAATTCTAACACTGCGTTTCCAGTGTGTTCTCAGAACTATTAGAGGAAGTGCATTCGTGGGGAAATCTTGATTTTCCCGGAAATCAGGTACCACGAACGTTATTCCTGGCATGTCCCCGAAAACCTGGGCATCACTTGACCAACTCACCGGTCAGTCTCTGATTGTCTTAAAACAATCCAGCCGTGAGCCTGATGCGGACGTCTTTCTTGACTTGCACACATTTCCTATGGGTTGCATCGTTCACAAGCGTGGCCGAGGAGAGGAGGACAGGAGTGGGCTCTGTACCAGGGAAGCTGCTTCTGCGAAGGGTGGCACCTCCGGAAGGGCAGAGCCACGTGGGCGAGCGGGGACAGAAAAGCCCTTCTTGAGGAGAAGGTGTTTTTAGCAGCGTGATCTAACTTCCTGGCCGGGCATGTGGGACTCACGGGGCTACCGCGGGTGACCGTCCGGGTACAAGCACACTGGCCCGTGGCTTTCCTGTGACCTGCTCACGGGCTCGTTGCCATCCGTGCGATGTTCAAGGCTGCTTCTGCACTTGCAGTGACTGTTTCCAGCACGGCTCCCGTCTTCTGTTCCACTTTTTGTGTTACTGTCCAGGTTTTGGTGTTTCCTCCTCCCCAGTTTTTGTTTCTGACAACTTACAAACTGTCCTTGATCTTCGTGTGATGCCTCTGGGGTCCAGTGATAAACAGGACAGGCCCAGGGCCAGAACGAAGGAGGTCCCGTACAAGGGGCCGAGCAGATGATGGAAATGGCCACGCAGATTTTTGTTCGCCGTCAGTCGGCAGGAAAGTCCCACAAATGCTGTACGTGGGAGGGAAGCCTGCAGGGGGGAGGGAAGGGGGGGACTGGGAAGTTTCCTTTGTAGGCCTGCCTGTATTTTCCAAATTACACACTGAAAAATACCATTTAAAAAACGAAGCTAAGGGGCGCCTGGGCGGCTCAGTCAGTTAAGCGTCTGACTTCGGCTCAGGTCATGATCTCACGGTTCGTGGGCTTGAGCCCCACATCGGGCTCTGTGCTGACAGCTCGGAGCCTGGAGCCTGTTTCACATTCTGTGTCTCCCTCTCTCTGCCCCTCCCCCACTCATGCTCTGTCTCTGTCTCAAAAATAAACTATAAAAGCAAATAACAAAAAAAACGAAGCTAGACTGTAGCTAGTAGACTAGCTAGGCAGACTGCAGACTAGACTGTGGTAGACTGTGTGACGTGGACCGATCCTCCATTCCAAGCAACTGAAAACGATGGGCAAATGTTGACACAAGTCTTCTTAAGGACATTTCAAAACGAACAAGGAACAGAGCATTACCAAATCAGAACCTAACAGAAACTCGGAGCAAAAACACTGGGTGGAAATTGGGTTCTGCAAATGGCTTTTGGTTCCAGGCATGAGCAAGTGTTGCGTGTTTGCCTTCAGTTTCGACAGCCTCAAAGGGCAGGGAAAAAATTCACCAAGTCCAAGGCTGCCCCACGTGGGATCCGAAAGAATTTAGAGGCCCTCAGATTAAGCAGAGTTTCCTAAGAGTGAGCAACCCTGCCCCCCGATACTTTGGGGGCCACAAGGACGTCGCCTCAGTGCTGAGCAGGGTGGGGAGGCAAAGATCCGGAGGTCTTAGGACCGCGTCTCAGGCCACCCTTGGATTCTCAGCCCACACTGGCATTGCCTGGGTGTCAGAAAGTCCTGATGCTACGGATCTGGGCTCAGGGTGTCATGACCGGCAGGGCCATGGTTCTCTGGCAGAAGCTAAAGCAATTCCCCTCCGGAGAAAGATGCTTTCGCTGAAATCTTTCAAAGGATACACACAAGCTGTTCTCCAGAGAAAATGAGCGGCCCTACTGCAGCATAAACTGATTAATATACGTAGTTTGTTTCAAGAAATAGAAGACAAGTTTTAAAATATCTGTGGAGGACAGAAAACTATACACATGACCTAGCAAATCTGAGAAAAGAAATAGAACCTTCGGGAATACAGTAATCATAATTAAAAATTATATGGACAGGTGTGACTGATTTGATAGAGCTGAACTAGTACAAACATCAGAGAGAATGATCCAGAATGCGGTACAAAGAGACAAAGAAATAGAAAATGGGAATGATGGTGAAGAGACGTGGGACAGGGCCTGGGAAGGGACATCATGTATTTATTTATTTATTTTTAAATGTTTTTATTAATTTTTGAGAGAGAGAGAGACAGCGAGCATAAGCAGGGGAGGAGCAGAGAGAGAGGGAGACACAAAATCTGAAGCAGCTCCAGGCTCTGAGCTGTCAGCACAGAGCCCCACACGGGGCTTGAACTTGCGAATTGCAAGATCATGACCTGAGATGTAGTCAGACGCTCAAGCACCCGAGTCACGCAGGCACCCCAGGGGGTGTCATGTATGTAACTGGAGCTCCAGGAGAAGAGGAGAGAGAACAGCATTGTCTGAAGAGAAAGTGAGAGAGAAATTCCTGGACACAGTTAAGCCACCGTCCTCGGCTTCATGGAGACTACCGAGCCCCAGACAAGAGAAATAAAAAATTAAAACCTAAATATATCTTAGTAAGACTGCAGGACAATAAGGATGAAGATAAAACTGTAAAAGTAGTTAGAGAGGGAAAAAAAACTTTCCAGAAAGATCTTTGGAAAATCTCTAAATATCTAGAAACTAAATAGCATGCATCTAGGTACCCCAGGGGTCTAAGAAGAGACCCAAAGGGGAATAAGGAAGTGTGTTGAGCTGAATGAAAATCAAAACACAATGTGTTACAGTCTGTGAGACACACCTGAACCCATATCACAAGGGGACAGAGAACTCTTAGAGATTTCAAATAAATGAATTAATTTAGAAAAAATAATGAAAAAGTCTCCAAGTATTTGGAAATTAAGCAGCACACTTTAAATAACCCCAGAGAGGAGAGAATTTTGCTTCCAGCTGCGATGGAGCAAGGAGACTGGATCTACCCTTTCCCTCAGGCTTCTAGAAAACTGGACAAATGCACAAAGCGATGGGTTGATTTCGCTTTTTCCCTTCCCTTTGTCTCCTAACCCTTCCTCCTTCCTCATCTGTTGCTTCGTTTCACAAAGCATTTGCGGAACATCATTGTATGTTTCTCTGTCATTGTATGTTTCTCTGTCTTGTTAGAACCGAACTCCCTGGGAGCCGGGGGCCGTGGCCTCTACTTTGTGTCTCGTGCTCTGGGACAGTGTTCACACACTGTCTAGTCACTGTCATTCCGTGGAATGATTGTCACCCATTCATGACGTCACCTCACAGCACACAGCATCTCTTAAGTTTGCATTTTGCTAAAGTTGTCTAGGTTTTTTGTTATTTTGCTTTATTCTCCCAAGAATGTTGTGTCGTAAGTGGGCTAGTTTAACTTGGTCATTTTTCCCCGATGGGAAGCATGCTGAGACCCGCATCATCTACACCACCCTTGGGAGAACTTTCCAATTACACTGATATTTGCTGCGAGGGTGATGCGTTAGAGCTATTGTTAATTTTTCTCTTCTGGGTTTCAACTTGAAGACAGCATAGGGCGCCTGACCACACGAAAGATACACTCTAGTCACTAATGATATATTCAGGGTAAGATAATCCATTAAAGTTCCGAAAGTATGATTTCACTAAAATAGGACGACGCCGTTCATCTTTTCACTATTTTAGGATTCTGATCTCATTTTAAATGTCCCAGCCTCTCTGGGTCTGGGTAATGAGGATTTCAAGCTCACGTAAATCACCATGACAATGATCATCTGAACACCTTCCAACTCAGCTTCAAGATTCTTTTGGGTAATGAAAGCAGTAAGCCCTGCATGGACCAGACCCTTCTCAGTCTTAAAAGGAGATATGCTCTCCCTTCCTCAGCCATCAAGGGCGGACACTGCCTTGTATTTCCTACAGATGCGCTGCAACTCAAGGGCCCTTTGGCTTCAAGTGCATTGCCTCGAGGTTACCCAGTGTTCTTTTTTTTTAAATTTTTTAATGTTTTATTTTTATTTTTGATACTGAGAGAGACAGAGCATGAGATGGGGAGGGGCAGGGAGAGGAGACACAGAACTGGAAGCAGGCTCCAGGCTCTGAGCCAGCTGTCAGCACAGAGCCTGACACGGGGCTCGAACCCATGAACGTGAGATCTGACCTGAGCCAAAGCCGGAGGCTTAACCGACTGAGCCACCCAGGCGCCCCTACCCAGTGTTCTTAGGAAAGGATTAGGTATGTTCTTAAAGTCCTATTGCACTAGAAGGGAAGGGGGGCAATAGTAAGGACTTGCCCTTTGTAGCTCATTGTTGGAGACGATTATGTCCAGAGGCCCAGGGGTCAGCTCACTGAGAAACGCTGTAGCTCTTTTCTGAGAAACTTGTTTTCCCCATTATCACACGTGAGCTCCTAATCTACCGGCAGCGCTGGACCCAGAGGTAGGTGGAATCCTCCTCTGCCTCTTCCTCCCATACTTTCCCCAAGCTTTAGTTTTCTTTTTCTTTTTTTAATTTTTTTAAACATTTATTCACTTTTGAGATAGAGATAGAGTGGGAGTGGGAAAGGGGCAGAGAGAGAGGGAGACACAGAATCTGAGCAGGCTCCAGGCACAGAGCCTGACGCGGGGCCCGAACCCACAAGCGGTGGGATCATGACCTAAGCCGAAGTTGGACACTTAACCAACGGAGCCACCCAGGCACCCCATCAGTTTTCTTTTTAAGTAAGTAGGTTTATGGACACGGGATGGGGCTGGTTGGAAAAGCATTCAGCCCTGACTTTTTGGTGATTAGTAATTGATGGGATCTGTTACCCTTAAAAAATAAAATGGTTGCTTGGGCCGCCTGGGTGGCTCGGCCAGTCGAGCATCCAACTTCCGCTCAGGTCACGGGCTGGGTCATGATTTCAAGCTGCTGTCAGCACGGGGACCGCTTTAGATCCTCTGCCCCCCCCCCCCCCGCTCGCTCATGGTCTCTCTCTCTCTCTCAAAAATAAATAAACACGAAGAAACTAAACCGATTGCTTTACTAGCAAAAGGGGGTTTATTTAGCAATGGCAGAGGGATTGCAGTTGAGGTCACACCAGCTATAGCAAAACCATATTCTATGGGGGAGGAAGAAGCTGGGAGGGGTTGTTGCGAACAGAAATCCATAGGAGAAAACCAGGAGTGTGGTGATGGCTTCTCACTGGCTGAGTTGCTGGGGTGACTATTTCTTGCACAAAATGCAAGTGTACATCTTTCCCTGTAGTGCTTGTAACTGATGATCCTTTCCTCTTGGTGACTCTTCTATTGGGGTCTATAATGGACAATTCTTCCCATAACTGACCTTGAATGTTACGGAGTCTCCTTCTAGTCTCCCCACTCCATTTTAGCGAGGTTTCCTTTTATTAATATTCGTAGATTCAAGGTAATTTCTTTAAGGCTGAGCCCTGTGGCAGTTCACTTGTACAAGAAGAAACTAGATCATTTCTTGACTTATGCTTTCTTTTTGCCAAATATTTGCTGGCCTTTGTCCTTAATTTTTGCTCTATTTCCTTGATCACAAGCCCAAATATGATATTTTCTTTTTCTCTAAGCTTATTTTGAGGTGGAGAGGGGCAGAGAGAGAGAGAGAGAGAGAGAGAGAATGAATATCCCATGCAAGTTCTGAGCCAGACATGGGGCTGGAACTCATGAACCCTCAGATCATGACCTGAGCGGAAATCAAAGTCAGATGCTTAATGGACTGCGCCACGTCGGCGCCCCAAAGATGGTATTTTCTAAGTAATGTTAGAAATTTTCATTGAACCCTGTCCAAGCCATAGCATTACAAATGGGTCTTTCATTTACAGGGTATTTTAGTCGAATCCTAGAACATGATTTCCTAGCAGGCTGGCTGTTTCAGTTTCCCGGCTTGGTGAGCTGACTGCTCCCAGAGGGGGGTCATCAGCCCTCCCCTACCGCGGGACAGCTGGGGAAAGTCGAGGGGGGTCATCAGCCCTCCCCTACCGCGGGACAGCTGGGGAAAGTCGGTGGAGAGCGGATGGAGGACGCGTCTCCCCGTTTAGCACGAGATCCTCGGCACCTAACACCGTGCGGGGGGGGGGGCTGTCTTCCCTGGAAACCCTTGTAAGTGTATGAACATCTGTCTGGGGCGCGAAGTCGAAGCAATAATGGAACCAGCAAAAGGGTCCGAGGTAGGAGCAAATGCGGCTCCCATCCCGAGTCACCCAACCGGGTCACTCTGCGAGGCTTGGCACTTTGGCCCCGTCCGGGAAGCCCTGGCGGCCCAGGCCCGCTCGCTCGGCCTCCCGCGGCCGGGCCCGCCGCTTCCCGCCGACGCGCCCCCCCACCCGAAGGCCCGCAGCGAGTCCCTAGAGCCCCAGCGCCGAGACTCTGGGAGTTCGGGCCGCCGACCGGAAGCACGCGTGCGGCGCGCCGGAAGTGGCGCGTCGCCCCGTGCCCGCCCCCCCTCGAGAGCGTATTTCCGGCGCGCCGCGCTCGGCTTCGCTCCCTGACCGCCCCTCGGGGACTCCTGGTTCCAACTCGGACCGGCGCGATGGGCAAGAAGGGCAAGAAGGAGAAGAAGGGCCGCGGGGCGGAGAAGACGGCCGCCAAGATGGAGAAGAAGGTGTCGAGGCGCTCGCGGAAGGAGGAGGT
>NC_043715.1:1646247-1661177 GCF_006229205.1 Suricata suricatta
CCCTGGGGGCCCGGGTCCCACCGGGCTTCCCTCGGCCGGGGGGGCGAGAGGGCCGGGCGAGGGGTGGCCTGGCGCGAGGGCCTCCGCTTCTGAGCCTTTCCCCCTTCCTTACAAGTCGGGGTGCATACCTCACGGCAGCTCGGAGCCGTGAGCGTCAGGGGAGCAGGTGCAACTGTGGGGATTCCAGAACGGTGGCTGCGAACGGCGCTGCCTCCTCTCACCCGCTCTCTGCTTCTCTCTCTCTCTCTCTCTCTCTCTCTCTCTCCCCCTCTCTCCCTCTCTCCCTCTCTCCCTCTCTCCCTCTCTCCCCCTCTCTCTTCTTTCTCTCTCCCTCTGTTTCTGTCTCGCTGTGTCTCCTCTGGCTCCGCCCCGCCGGGTCTACACATGGATCCGTGCTGAACTTCGCGTTGTGTTCTGCTCTCCGTGGCGGTGGCACGTGGACTTCTGACCTGGGTGATTGACGGTGGCCCGTGACTGTTTGCCCTGTGCTGGCTGCTCCGCTGCCTGGGCTCCGGTCCTCCCAGCTGAGCGAGGTCGGCGGCTTGGGCAGGCCCACCTGGCCGTTAGGAAATCAGCAGCTAACAAATGACACCGCTGTGGAGTGGCTGGGCTGTAATCGGCCCGACGTTCCCATTTCACAGCGCCTTTCCTTCCTGAGCCATTCCCGTCTCTGTGCCCTCGTCTGTCAGACACTGGGGCTGAGCTCTGATGCTCTCAGGCTCTTCCCTGGGTGAGCCCAGGGGCTCTGCACCCACATGTGCGGGTCTGGATCTCTCTGCCGCACCTCGCTGGAAGACCTCAGAGGAGCAAGACCCGTCTGCACGTCTGTGCCTCGTCTGTGCCTGTGAAGTAGGCCTGGTGGCTGTGTGTGCCTGGGCAGGGTGGTGGGGACAGTGCGTGGCGCATAGTAGGCACTCCGTGACTGTTAACAGGTGGCCACTCATCTTCACATCTCTCTGCAGCGCCCTGTACTTAGATGCCACCTGTGCAGGGAACCTGTCGGCTCTGGGGCCTGGGACTCTGCATGTAGCCTCCACTCATCCTCACAACACACCTCAGGATCACTAGTCATCTGATTAGGTCAGGCCCACGGAGGATAACCTCCCTTTCTTCAAGTGGACTGTGTCATGTAACGTAACCTCATGAGAGTGCATCCCGTTCTTTGATGGCCAGGGCCTGAGGGGGCACCTTGGGGCAGCTTGGAATCCTGCCTGTGTCAGACCCAGTGGACAGCTCCGCTCGGGTGTCACACGGGTTCCTCTCGCTCCCACACTGTCCGTATCGAAGCCCTTCTGCCTCCAGGAAGGTGGTTTCTCAGGCGAATGACACGGGATCAGGAGCTCTGAGCGGATTGTGACGCCCAGCCGCCCCCTCTCCTCCCAGGTCTCTGTGAGGTTGCAGCAGGTCGGGTTGGTAACTTGTCTTGTGCAGCTAACGCAGCGGTTCTGCATTAAGGCTGCAGCCTCTAGGCAGCCGCTCACGTAAAGCGGCGGAATAATGGGTGTTTCCGTGGACTGCTGTGAGGCTGGGGATTGGTAGAGCCCCGTCGAGTCCTAATTTGTCCTCACGGAGAAGCGTGGAAGCCGCCACGTGATAGTCGCGCAGATTGGCGCAGCTGGTAGTTGTAAACCCCCTGCACGCAGGCGCCGTTCGGAACGGACCCACGGGTCCTGCTTGGAGCGTCTCTCTTGTTTCGGTGGAAAGGAGGTGGGAACAGATAAAGGAGCGAGGGCAGTCTCGGACCGTGCTGTGTAGACAGCGGAGCGCCTGGTGGGCGGCCCGGTCCGGCTTTCTGACAAGCGGTGGACGGTGCTGGCAGGAAGTCAGGGCGGGCTTGTGTGAGTGGAAGGCCCTTTGTGTGGAGTGTGAGGGTTTGAGAGGAGGTGGTGTGTGCAGTGCGCGTGCATCGAAGTGTGCGTGCAAGAAAACCATGAGGTCACGCTCTGAGTACTTTCCCAAATGTCAAAGTCTGTGTCTTTGAAATGAATCTGTAGGTTTACGTTCACATTCCCAGATGTGACTGGACCCTGTCGGGTCAGACAGAGGAGGGTTGACCCAGGCTTGAGGGGCACCTGGGGGGCTCAGTCAGTTGAGCATCCGACTCTTGATTGAGCTCAGGTCATGATCTCACAGTCGTGAGATTGAGCCCTGCATCCCTCTCTCTGCCCCTCCCTCCCTCTCTCTGTCTCTTTTTGTCTCTCCTTCTCAAAATAAACAAACATTAAAAAAAAAAGAGGTTAAGAATGTGTCTCAGGTGTGACTGCTTGTCTGCCCCCAGGAAGACTTGGAGACTCTGATCGCACACTTCCAGAAGCTAGACGCCGCCAAGACCCAGACCGTGGAAACACCGTGCCCCCCGCCGTCACCAAGGTGAGTGAGCAGGGACTCTGCCTTCTAGCCCCTGACGGTTCTGTGTACGTTGGAAGACCACTTTAAGTCAGCACCATGTTGAGGCGCCTGGGGGGCTCAGTTAGCGTCCGACTTCGGCTCAGGTCATGATCTTGGGGTTTGTGCGTTCAAGCCCTGCGTCCGGCTGACAGTGTGGATTCCGTTTAGGATCCTCTGTCTCCCTCTCTGCCCCTCCCCCGCTAGTACCCTCTCAAAAATAAACATTTAAAAAAATAAAATAAATGGGCACCATGTTGTCATAAGTAACCAGGCACTTGGTGAAAGCCCACGCCCAGTCCAGAGAAACTCCCAAAAGTGGGTTTTCACTTCTCTCCTGAAGAGCAGGATTGGGGCTCTTCTGCTGTGTCGTCAAGGAACACGGAGAGGGGTCCCCGGCTCCGCTGCTCCCCAGGATTGTGCCGTGGCGAGCTCTCCGGCTGGTCAGAGCCCCCGGACTAGAGCGTGACCCCAGGGAGCTCTCTGGTCCTTAAAAGGACCACAGAGGTGTGCGCGTCCCAGGCGTCGGACCCCCAATCACAGTCTCCTGTTGCCGTTTGTTCGTGATGGCAGGTGTGACTTTCAGACGGAAGGGTGTATCCGCCATTTAAAAGAACTTGGGGGTTGGGGGAAGAACTCCAGAGTCTTGTGTAGGATTTCCGATGCTTGTGGGATGGGCCAGGACGAGCAGGCGTTGGTTTTCCTCTGACTTCCTGCTCTTCTGTGTTGGCCTCGGTCCCCTTGGCTTCTGCATGGTGGTCGTGTTGCAATCTGATTAGTGTTCTGTTTGCTGCTGACGGAGTGGAGGGAAGACACTGCCTGCGTGGGGTTAGGGCCGGGCCGGGCCAAGGACCCGCGAGAGGTCCCGCCTTCTTCACCGCAGGGGAAGTGCGTTAACTCACAAGCCCACGAGCCTGCACGTGCTTCCTTTCCCTCAGGATAAACCCTGCGCTTCCCAGCGCTCTTGTTGGACTCGAGATTCAGCTCTTCAGGGAGGGAGGTGACGGCTCTGAATGTCGGGTCCCCCGGCCTGGGAGGCGGGGGTAGTCCTCAGCTCCTGGAAGGTGGGGGGACAGCGCGCTTGGCCCCCTGAGCAGAACGGGGGGCCGCAGATGGCTACCCAGCAGCCCCCGCCTTGCCGGTTTCCTTCATGTGAGAAGCTGTGTTAGGTTTTTCCCTGTATTTGGCACGTTCTCATCGAGGCCAGCGTGTTGCACGTGTGGTAGGTGGACACGTCCCTTTGAATCGTTAGAGTGAGGCAGTCCTGGGCGTCTTCAAGGCTCATATGTGCAGTGGGCGGGGGCACTTGGAACGTGGATGGATCTCCCCTCTTCCCTTTTGGTGACATTTTCAAGCTTTTCCTAAAGTCATGTTGTCCCTAAAGCCAAGTTGAACGTTAGGATGTAATCTGGAAGGTCAGTGCTTCGCGGGTGGGCTGGGGGCACCCGCCGGCCGGGGAGGGGGACAGGAGCTGAGACGCGAGGTGTCCCGCTCGGTCGGTGACCCTGGTGGCCTCTCGCCTCCACCCCTGCCCTCACATTCTAGAAAATACCGTGAAAACCACTGAGTTTTGTGAGCGTGTGTCCCCGGGGGTTGGCTGTGATGAATGGAGGAGGAAGGGCCATATACTTCTTTCCCCCGAGCCTCCGGGCCCAGGCGCAGGCCCGAGGAGGTGGCGGGCATGTGCGCCCATGACCCGTGGTTCTCCGGGCCTGCCCTGGGTGCTGTTTCCCGGGTGCTTGTTACTCTCCACAGTAAAAAAAAAAAAAAAAAAAATTTTTTTTTAAAGTTTAGTTTGAGAGAATGTGAGAGCGGGCCGGGGGTGGGGGTCACAGAGAGAGAATCTCAAGCAGGCTCCATGCTGTCAGCTCAGAGCCTGACTGGGGCTCGATCACACAAAGCATGAGGTCACAACGTGAGCCAAACTTGTCTGATCAACTCAGACACTCGACCGACTGAGCCCCCGGGCACCCCCGCCACAGAAAAGTGTGACAGGGATTAAGTGACAGAAGTTCTGTGTTAAAGAACTTTGGGAACAGCTGGTTTTGTTTTGAAATTTTTAAAAAACGGTGGTGAAAGGTCGTTGATGTGACGTCCTCAGTTTCCACCATTTTCCGCTGCACAGCTCACGGGGATGAGTCATGGTCACGGTGCTGTGCGGTCACCCATTCCACAAGCGTTCCTCCCCCCGGACAGGAGCGCAGGGCCTCCCCGCGCCCCTCCGCCTGGCCCGTGGTGACCTCTGCTTTCCGGTTTTGGATTTGCGTGTTCTAGGTGTTTCATCTAAGTGGGGTCGAACAGTCCTTTGTGTCTGGCTGCTTTCACTCACTCAGCATAACGTCTTCGAGGCCCGTCCACGCGGTAGTGGGGACCTGAACTTCGTTCCTTTCTGAGACCCGTTCGTGTTCCGTGTGTTCGGCGTGCAGCTGGCCGTGGGCTCCTGGGCCGTACCCCCATCTTGGCTGCAGGGGCGATGCTGTGCGAGCCCGGCTCGCTGTGTTCCTGGGCGCACGCCCGGCAGCGGGGCTGCTGGGCCACCTGGCGGTCTTGTGTTTAATCATGAGGCCGTTCTCCACGGCAGGAGCGCTGTTTTAACGCTGGCTTCTTTACTGCACCTTCTTTTTTTGTGCACAGTAAATCCCCAAGGGAAAGTAGACTCGTCTCATTTCTCTAACTTAAATTTTTTAATGTTTATTTATTTTTGAGAGAGAGAGACAGAGTGCAGCAGGGGAGGGGCAGAGAGAGAGGGAGACACAGAATGCGAAGCAGGCTCCAGGCTCTGAGCTGTCCGCACAGAGCCCGACGTGGGGCTCAAACCCACGAACGTGAGATCATGACCTGAGCCAAATTTGGACACTTGACTGACTGAGCCACCGGCGCTCCTCATTTCTCTAACTTACTTGACCTCAAAACCGTGTTTTGCTTGAGGAATTCCTTCCGAATTCGTGTTGCAGCATGCACCTGGGGAACCCCGCTCACGGGGATTTTGGAAGAAGTGTTTCCAGTGACTGTCCTGTCCTCTCACCCCCCATCGCTGTCCTTCACTGTTTTCCACTGAGATGGTCCGGAGGTGCTTACAGACTCCGCACCGCTGCTCCTCTGTCCTCGTGTGATAGGAGCACAGAGTTACTGGCGTCTAAACATTTTTGTTAAACGTTGACATTTGAGAGAGGTGAGAGAGCACTAACGGGAGGCGCGGAGAGAGAACTCCGAGCAGGCTCCACACTGTCCGCACAGAGCCCGGTTTGGGTCCAAACTCACACACTGTGAGATCGTGATCTGAGCCCCAATCAGGAGTTGGACCCTAACTGTCTGAGCCATCCAGCCAACCCTTCTTTGAATGTTTTAGGTGCAAGATACCGTATTGAAATGCTCAAATACTGGACCTAGAGCAGTTTTGATTGTGATTTCAGACGATAGACCCTTAAAGTAGAGGTCCGCTCTGGTCGCTTGGGCGCTGAGGGGGGGTATCCGAGACTTCTCACTGCCGGACGGTGGTTAGCCGGTGCTGTGTGAGTCGCGCGGGTGCGGGGCTGTCCCGGGACGCTGGTGTCCTGGCGCTCGGGTGGGAAGGGAGGCGGGCTCCCGTCCAGGCACGCGTGGCCGGACCGGGTGCCCACCAGCTGCTGCTTCTGTCTCTTGTAGGCTGCACGCCTCCCTCTCTGCGCATCCTGACAAAGATGAATTAATCCTGTTCGGAGGTGAATATTTCAATGGCCAAAAAGTAAAGTATATCTTTTTTTCTTTTTCCCCTCAAATTCCCATGGGTCTTGTTTTGAGCCGCGACAGTTAATGTGTGCTGGCCCAGCCTCATGAGCTTGGAGGGCTGGCGTGCGCCCTCACCCAGGACAAGCCACCAGGACCCTCTAGTGACCTCTAGGGTCACTCCTCATAGTGCCTGCGTGAGGCTGAGGGCACCCTGCTCACTGGGGGCGATGGCTCATGGGGGAGGTTCCTGAGTTGTGCTGAGCAGCGTAAGGACGTGCTCCTAAATCGTAGAGCTAACTTGCAATTTTGAGCGGGCCTAAAAGACCTGTGTTCAGAGTTGAGGCTGAAACAGAAAAGCATGAGGTCACCTTCCCTCCGCTCGCTCCTCTTCCACGCTGAGTTTTCATGCATTCTAAAGCCCAGGCGTGACTTTGAGAGGAGACGCCTCGGGAGCAGCAGGGGTCTCGGTGCTCTAGGCGCCACCAGGCAGGGCGGCCGACGCTCCGCTCTGTCACTGTCCCAGAGGCTCCCAGGGGGCCGGCCGCAGGGGTTCTGGGTCCGCGTGATCCGCATGGCCTTGGCAAGCCCGTTTCCTGGGCAGAGCTGGTGATCGAGACGCCCTGTCCGCTCACCTCTTACTGTGGCTGCGTCGAGGCAGCCTTCGTGGTCCTGAATGCTCCTCCTCCTTTGCAGACCTTTGTGTATAATGAACTCTACACCTACAATATCCGGAAGGACGCCTGGACCAAAGTGGAGACCCCCAGCCCGCCCCCGCGGCGCTGCGCTCACCAGGTGTGTGGACATTGACCGCCAGCCCTTCTGGGCCTGTGAGGGTTTCGTCATGTGCTTGGAGGGTTCGTAAACGAGAGGCCGGGGCCTGCGCGGGTCCTCACTCGCGGTTACTGACTTGGCCTCGTGCCCAAGCTTCTGCAGGCGTGAGGCCGGGCGTGAGGAGGTCCAGGTGCGCGGGCTCGTGCGTGCTTGGCGCACAGCAGCCTCTTGCCGAGATTCCCCTCCGTTCGAGGGAGAGGCTCCTGGGCCCGAGGCCGGCGGCTGGGGAGGGGGGGCCTCGGGAGGAACGGCACGTTGCTGGGGAACGAGACGGGTCGCGGCCAGAGATGCTGGAGGCTGACGAGGTCATGGTGTCGTCGCCCAGGCTCTGCTCGCAGCGGGGGGGCTGCCCGAGGCCGGGACTCCACTGGCGGCACCTGGGCTTGTGTGTTCTGGAACCGACGCTCTGGGCGGTGTCGCCGCGAGGAATGGTCTGGGCGACACCTTCTCAGTGTGCGGAAAGACGCTCCAGTGAGTCCCTGAGGGCGTGGGCTTCGTCCATCCTTGGGTCTTTGCCCCGGGGCAGCCTGCGCCCCGGGGTCGGCTCGGGGGGAGGGCCCGCCTGCTGGGACCCACGCACGTCCTGCGTGTAGACACTCGAGGGCGTTTGGACTGGTTCGGCTTGTGGAAAAGAAGAATGGACTTTGAGGTTTAGCAGTCAGCTTAGGAGGCTGGGGTTCTGTAAGTGAGGGAGCTTGGGGAGTTTGGTGGTTCCCCGGAGGCCACGCCGGTTCCTGGGAGTGCTGCTCCGCCCAGGCCCCCTGCCTGTCCCGCTGCCGTGAGCAGCCCAGCCCTCCCCGGGGCTCACTGGACCCCCGCACCCAGGAGCCTGCGACTCGTGCTCTGTGCCTGTGTCACGTGGTGCGGGCTCAGGGGCTGCGTTCGAGTTTATTTTTCCATCCATTTTAACTACAGTTACTGACTGTGTCCTGGAAGATTTAGCGTCGTAGCAGTCTCTGAGAACTTTAGATTCGGTTACCTCGCCAGGAGCCCCGCAGGCTCTGATTCCCGTGCGTCCCTGGGGCGGGCGTGACGGCATCCTTGTGCTGGAGGGTGGTTGGCTGTTTCCACTGAGTTTCACAGGGAGTCAGCAACAGGAAACGGAAAATAGGTGATAAAGTCTTTTGCCGAAAGGTCATTAAAGTTCAAATTCTATTACGTTAAATTCTGAGACCTAAACCTTTGCTTCTGGAGCGCCTGGGTGGCTCAGTTAGTTGAGCATCTGACTCTTCATTTCAGCTCAGGTCTTGATCCCAGGGTCATGGGACGGAGCCTGTGTGGGGCTGCGTGTGGGCAAGGAGCTGCTTCAGATCCTCTCTCCTTCCTCCTTCCTCCCCCACCCTCTTTCCCCTTCCCTCTGACCCTCACCCTCGGTCATGCTGGAACGCGCTCACGAGCCCTTGCTCTCTCTCTCAAACTAAAACAAACCCGAGAACTTCTATATCGGAAGTCGTGTTGTCTTGTTTGTAACTGGGGCTGAGGGAGTAGGAACTTCGTGTACACCGTTCTTTCTCTCCTCCCAGACCCGGGAGGTTGGGGGGCGAAGTCTACTCTAGTGTGTGATGGGCGTCCGTGTTTTCACTGGCCTCGGGCACTGATGAGCAGCGCAGGGGTGGGGTTTGGGGAGGACGGTTTGTAGGAAAAGGCTGGCTCGGAAGCGGAGTGCCAGGACGGGCCACCTGGGCTGCGGAGAGTTTGCCGCCACCGAAATGATGGCCGCACCGGGGCCCGAGCGAGCGGGCAGCGCAGGGCCTGGGCTCCCTTGGAGATACAAGGCATCTTGTCCCTCCAGGCATCCAAAAAAGGATGAATTTGCCTTTCTGGAAGACGCCCGTGGTTTGTGGTCTCTCTGGTCCCGATGGCCTCACGCGCTTTTAGGCCTCGGCTGTCACGGAGCTGAGGATGAAGCTGCCGTCAGATCTGTGTAGAGCCTGTTATTTGGGTTTCGAAGGGCCTTTATTTTTGGCATTTGGAGGGAGAACGGGGAAATTAAGGCTTTCCAGAGCTGACTTTCTTCCAGCTAATGCAACAACAAATAGACCCAGCGCCTGGAGGCCAGGCTGAGTGGGAGGCCAGAGAGCAGTGCCCTTGTGCCCTGTCCACTTGGTCGCTGAGCAGCGCTGTGCCTGCGGCCCGCTGCCAGTTCCAACGGTCACTCACGGCCGCTGTGTGGATGTGTGTGCGGGTGCACATGCGCTTCCGGTGGTTTTAACTTTGTTGCTCTGTTTCCCAAATACAAAAATAATCCCTCAGGAGAGAGCCCAGGGGCATGAACCCCCGGGTAGATGGACGGTGCAAAGAGGAGGGGGCGGCGAGTGGACAAGAGCCCGTTCCAGCCCCCGCCCCCCCACCCAGTGACCGCCCTTCCCTGGCGGCAGAGGCCGTGCTCCTGCCTTGATGCCTTCCCCAGGGGTCCCTGCCTGCGGGCATCCTGCCAGGTAATCTCGTTGGTACCTGGACTTCTGCAGACGTAAATTCTTGGGGCACCTGGGTGCTTTGGTCGGTTGAGCACTCAGCTTCGGCTCAGGTCGTGATCTCACGGGTTCGTGAGTCCCAGCCCCGCGTCGGGCTCAGCGCCATCAGAGCACAGCCTACTTTGGATCCTGTCTGCCTCTCTGCCCCTCCTCTGCTAATGTGTGTGCTCTCTCTCAAAAATAGACATTTGAATTAAAAAAAAAAAGTAAAAACAAGAAAAATAAAGACGTAAACTCTTTAAGACTGCCTTGCTGGGCCTAAACCGATTTTTGTGTAATGTTTTCAGGTGACTGTGCGTTTTGTAGGTATCTTTTAGAAAATATCTTCTCCTCCTCTGCGGGACATTTAGAGTGTTTATTCTGAGATCAGCTTTAACTGACCGTGACCTTGATAAAAATACTTTTTTGGAGGAACTCAGCAGGGGTGGTAACCTGGGTTAGACCCTTTTCGGACCAGACTGCATCCCCTTGCATCCACTTAACAGCTACAAAATAGAAATAATTTGGAAACTTAACTTGGATTAGAATGAAACCTTCAGGTTCGAATTGTAAGATCCTGGTACTGGTCCCAAGTTCACCACTTGATTCGTAGTCTTTTCTTCACCAAGAAGGTTCTCTTTTTTCATTTTTTTCTTGTATAGTTACTTTGGTGAAGAGTTGTGTAATTGTGTTTACTCATAGGTAGTTGGTTAAAAGTATTTGAGGGGGGCAGAGTTTTTGAAGTAACTAGACTTAAAAATTTTTTTTTATGTTTATTTATTTTTGAGAGACAGAGACAGCAAGAGCAGGGGAGGGTCAGAGAGAGAGGGAGACACAGAATCCGAAGCAGGCTCCAGGCTCTGAGCTGTCAGCACAGAGTCCGATGTGGAGCTTGAACCCGCGAACTGACAGATCATGACCTGAGCTGAAGCCGGAAGCCGGGTGCTTAACCGACTGAGCCCCCCAGGCGCCCCATTGAAGTAACCAGACTTTAAAAACCTATGTCATCAAAGGTGTGTTTTTCCAGTAGCGTGACTTCTTTGCGTGGATTTTGACCCACGCCTGCACACCAGCTCTCCGTAGAAACTACTGGTAAAGACGACTTTCTTTATTTACTGTCGGTAACGGTGCACTGTGCAGCCTTTCCAAGTGTGCGGCGCACATGCTTTTTTTTAAATTTTATTTATTTTTAACGTGTATATATTTTTGAGAAAGAGCATGAACAGGAGAGGGGCAGAGAGAGAGGGAGACACAGAATCGGAAGCAGGCTCCAGGCTCTGAGCTGTCAGCACAGAGCCCGACATAGGGCTCGAACCCACAGACCGTGAGATCGTGACCTGAGACGAAGTGGGGTGCCCAACTGACTGAGCCACTGAGGCGCCCGCATGTGCTTTTGTAGCAGAAGGGGAAACAATGAACTTATTTTTCCCTAAAATCCATTCTCTTCATCTTACGGTGTGGCAAGTGAAGGGAGATTTTTAAAATTCTGTATTTTAGAACCTAAAACAAAAAAGCAATTTAGCAGGAGGTGTGGACATAATTTATCGTAATTTACCTTGAACTGGCAGGCCTTAATGGCTTCTCTCCGGGGCATTGCTGTGTGTTGATGTGGATCGAGCCCTGGGTGGTGTCTGACATCGTGCACTTGGGACTTGCCCTTGGTTGATTTCTTTGACTTGAATTTGCTAATTTTATTGGATGACTGGGCTCCTGGTTGGTGGTTGAAGTGCCTTCCAATCTTTAAAAGGTGGCCCGGCGTGAAGTTCGTCGGAAAGTAATTTGCCTAGTATTTCTCATTTAGCAGTTTTGAAATTAAGCTTTTTTTGTTTATTTTTGCGAGAGTGAGAAGGAGAGGAGGTCAGGCCCATGAGTGGAGGAGGGGCCGAGAGAGGGGACAGTGGGTCTGTCTCTGTGCTGACAGCAGAGAGCCGGTGCGGGGCTCGGACTCCTCATCCCTGAGATCAGGCCCTGAGCCGGAGACAGACGCTCCCAAGCGCCCCTTGAAATCCTTAAAGGAAAGTATTCTTGGGGCGCCTGGTGTCTCCGTTGGTTGGGCGTCTGACTTCGGCTCAGGTCATGATCTCACGACCCGTGGGTTCGAGCCCCGCGTTGGGCTCTGTGCTGACAGCTCAGAGCCTGGAGCTGCTTCGGATTCTGTGTCTCCCTCTCTCTCTGACCCTCCCCCACTTGCACCATCTCTCTCTCTCTCTCTCTCTCTCTCTCTCTCTCTCTCTCTCTCAAAATGAACAAATGTTTAAAAAAAAAAGGTATTTAAAGGTCGAGGTGACTCAAATCTCAACACTGGGTCCCACGCAGGAGTTGTGTTTAGTTCAAGTCGATCTTTGTGGTCTTTCCTGTTTTCTTGACATTGGATTCATTGATTTTCTTTTTTCTATCAATTTATACATTCTCTAAACGTTTGTACGTTTTCCTTTTCCTTCTTTAAAAATGTTAATGAGAGAGTGCATGAGCTGGGGAAAGGGCCCAGGGAGAGGGAGAGAGACCATCGCTGTGCGTGTCAGCACAGAGGCCGATGTGGGGCTCGAACCCCTGAACTGAGTGGTCGTGACCTGAACTGAGATCAGGAGTCAGATGCTCAGCCGGCGGAGTCACCCGGATGTTTGTCCTTTCTGCTCAGCGTTGGTGCCTGTCTTCTGTCTGTCCCGTCTGTTCTGAATTCCTTCTTATCTTTTTCCTGCTGCTTTTGGGTTGATTGTATTTTAAGATCGGTTTTTTTGTCTTCTCTGTTGGCTGCTTTGCCCGCGTTTTTGTTTTGTGTCCATGGTCACTCTCTGGTGGCACTTACCTCGGCTCCCTCCCGGTGACACTGTGCCCTCCTCATGCACTGTTAGTGCCTCACAGCAGGACGTCCGTTTTCTTCGTCCTTGGTGCTGTGGCCCCTGCAGTGCTGCGGGATTGGCTTTGCTCAGGCAGTTATGGTGCAAAGTCTCGAAAGGAGAGAGAAAAGTACGTCCTGTTCATGTACAAAGTTCTGTTCAGTTACAAACGGACCGTCTCGTTTGCTAATGTTCTCCTTCAGCCTAAACTTGATTTCCTGTTTCCTGAAGTGCAGGTCGGCTGGCAGGTCTTCATTTTACAGGATATTTTTGCTCGATACAGAGCTGTAGACGCCAGCACTCACAGCGCCCCGTGCTCTGGCTCCCGTGGGTCTGATGAGAGTTTGCGGTCCTCTTATCTCTGCTGTCCCCTGCGTGACGGGTCCGTCTCCTCCAACGCCGCCTAAAGGATGTTCTCTTCACCATTGGCCTTGGGGCCACAGGACTGACGTCCTTTCTGGTCCTCTGGGGACCCACTTGTGCGTACGGCTGCGTACCGTCCCACGGGCACGGAGGCTTTTTTCCTTCCGGTCCTGTGTTTGGCTTCATTTGGGTCCCGGCGGCTGTGCCGTGCCCCGCGCCCCTCCGCCGCAGCCCTGCGCTCACACAGGCTGTGTGGCTCGCCCTGCCCTTGTCCGTCTGGGCATTGCGTTCATGCCGGACCCGCTTATAACCGTTCCCCAGTCCTCACGTGATAGTTTTCTCGTTTCGGGGTCTCTCTGCCGACCTGTCTTCCGGTGGGGCACGTCCCCCGGCTGGGAGCGCGTGGCTAGGGTCCGGTCCGTGGTGCTCCTGGCCCGACTCGGGCGCCGCCTCCGCCGGGTTTGGCTCTCCTCTCTCGGCGCGTGATGAGCCCTGTTCTGGGTCCGTCACTTGCAGACCCCTGGGGTCCTTTGGGGCCTTCGCGGCGGGGCGGCTTAGCCCTAGGGTGTGGGCTCTCGGGGTCTCCACTGACCGGCTTGAGTGTTCGGGGACACTCTCCACTCGGTCTGGTTGGGACTCCCTGGTCTCTATGCACCCCCCACCGCCCCCCACCCCCCACCAAGGCTCAGGGTGTTTCTAGGCCTGCAGCAGCCCCGCCAGCGTCACAGGCACTGGTCTGTGCCCATCTCTTCAGGCTCAGCCTTCTCAACTGGTGTGTTTGCTTCTCTGGGCTTTGTGGCCGCTGAGGAGCAGGTCAGATGCAGCTCGAGGTCACTGACCGGGGACCCACCTTCATACCAGTGCTGGGGTCCCCTTGGGCCGGGCCCGCTGCGGCGGCGGAGCAGGGGTGGGGTATGGACGACCAGCTCTTTCTCAATCTTTGTCTCCTTCCTGAGGATCGACTTCCTTTTTAAAGAAAGGTTTCCAAAGCTGATGACGTAAGTAGTAAATACTCATTATCCAAAAAATGACAAGAATTGAAAAGAAAAGTAAGTCCATTGTCCATTCTTCCAGAACTGACTTCTATTTTTGTGTCTCTAAACACTTCATTCCTCTTCTCGTACGTTTGTATCTCGTTAGTTGGAATATACACAAATCTGTGTGAGTGTGAGAGATGGCCTTGTGGGCCGTGGTGTCCCCGAACCTGTTGTGTTGCGTGCCACCTACCCTCCCCACGCTGAGAGTCGTCACCACTGATGACCGGGATGGCCAGTCCGTCTCCCGCGGGTGGACCGGTGTTTCAGCGCGGTGGGCACCCACCTGTCTCCCCAGAGGGGAGTCACGCGCGGAGACAGTGCGTACGAGGCCGATTCCTGAGGGGAGTGGAGAGGGCAGTGTCGCCCTCAGTATGCCACCAGGACCCTCCAGCTGGCCTAGGCAGGAGTGGCTTTGGTGACAGAGCCACGTTCTGCGGCGTCCTAAGTGCGGGCAGGGCGAAGGGCTGGACGGGGCCTCCTGAGAACGGCTGTCCGACCCCTGCAGCGCGCCCTTCCGTGGAGCTTCGTGCAGCCGCCCTGGTGCCCCCACCCCACCCGCGCTCCCTGCCACCGGGGTGACTGCTTCTGCGCTCTCTGGCCAGAAGGCCCCTCCCCTGTTCCCATCCCCCACCCCTTTGGTTGCCCATTTTGTTGCCTAGTACCCATGGCTGGTGGTCCCAGGGTGGACCAGCCCGGCGCCTGGTCTTACCCCGTGCTGCCCGAGTGAGCACCCAGCCGTGCCTGCAAGAGGCTGGCCCCTTAGACACATGGTCCTGCTCACCTCTCCGTGACTGTCCTTGAAACGGTATTGCCCACGGGGCTGTGTGTCAGGGAACGAGACCTCCCCAGAGGAGGGCTTTAGCCACTGGGCCGCCGGTGGGGGGCGGCGTGGCTCTGGTGGCTTCCGGCGGTCCTGGGTGGTTCCCATGTGGCCTCTGAGCCCGCGTCCTCAGCAGAGCCCCAGGCCGGGCGTTCTGCGTGTCGTCCGGCGAGGAGGGGGCGCGGGCTCTGGACTTCCGGGCGGGGGGTTCCACTTTTGTGTCGCCTTTCAGTCTGCTCTGAGGCTTTTGTTTGGAGAAGAGTTCTCCTTCACCAAAATATCCTGCCCGAAGCTCAAAAGCGCTGGACTAGATAGTCTAGAAATTGACTTCAGCTCTGCAGACTGGTATTTCTCGTAAGGTGGGGTCCCAGTCCCTCCTGTTGTGGCTTTTCTGAATCACATTTCCTCACGTGATTTTCCTTTTCTGGAAAGGCCTCCTTAGTCATGTGCTTTGACTTGCTGCCTCTCCTCTGGCTGGGGGGGGGGGGGGGGGGGG
>NC_043715.1:1661277-1663064 GCF_006229205.1 Suricata suricatta
GGGGCCGGAGGGCACATGTCAGGATGAGCACTGGGCGTCGTACGTGATGAACCACTGAATTCTACTCCTGGAACCAATACTACACTATGTTAACCAATTAGAATTTAAAAATTTGAAAATGAAAGATTAAGTACACATCTCTGGAGCCCCGCCGCTCTAAGCAGAAACAAGAGTCAGAGACAACAGAGACGGGAACGGACGTCTGTCACCTGACAATATCCCCTGACCACCACTGAGGACCTCCTGCTCCACCAGCGGGCTGGAGACAGAAGACGCCTCCTAATGAGGAACATGGGAAGCGGCAAAGCGTAGACGCCCGCAGGTCACGGAGTCCCGCCAACAGAACCGAGGCAAAGCTGGCGACAACCCTAGTCTCGCTGCTTCCAGGTCTGTGCCCACTGGCTGCACCTTCTGGTCAGGGGACATCTGCACGCGGCCCAGGGACAGCTCCCGGCAGCACTCCGCCGGGCTCTCCGTCCCCACTCTCACCGGAGCCGAGGTCCTCCCCAGAGGGAAGGCTGGAAAAGGGACAGCTTAGCTCCCTTCCCGCCCCGTCACCCCGTCCACGCTAGAGCCCAACGGCCTCGCCTCTGCGGTTCCCACCAGCTCGGAATAGGCCCCGTGACACACCGCGCACGTCCAGCGAGCGTCAGGCAGAGATGCACCGCCTTCTCAGGCGGCTCCGACACAGGGCAGAGGCCTGTCTGCGCCCGTGCTGGGGCCACAGGACAGCCCGGGCCGTACGGAGGTGCGGCGGCCACGGCAAGCCCCTCAGAGGGCCCCTCCCCGAGTGGGCGTGTGTCCACAGTGTCCCCCAGCTTCCATGTGACAGACACCTGCGGCACAGGCCACAGATCCGGGCGAGTCCTGGGGCCGCAGGGAGGTGTGCGCACCGCCGCCCTGCTGAGCCGTGGCCCGAGAGTGTGGGTGCTCGGGGAGCCCGCTGCCGCCCTCAGCCAGCTGCTAATTATGGACGAAAACCTACTCAAACTGATAAAAATGCGAAGCAAATATCTTGAATCAATTCACCAGATATAAACAGGCAGTAAGTAACAAGTGGGTTTTTGACAGAACACAGCAAAGTGAGAGAGACAAAGGCCGCGTGCTCTGGGCCGGATACTTTCAGGTGAGGCTACAAGACGGAGTTCCAACAGATACAAACAAAACCAATTTTTCGCACTAAAATAACTGGACTGCTGTGCCCACCAAGACAGGAACCTCTCCCAAAGCAAGTGAGAGAGAGGGAAACGAAGTCGGGGGACAGTAGTACGCGCTGAAGTGCTCTGGCAATCACGTGTCTCACAGCACGGCTGGCGGACTGGGGGCCTACGCTCCCCCCTGCAGCGGGGTTGGGGGGACTGGGGGCCTACGCTCCCCCCTGCAGCGGGGTTGGGGGGACTGGGGGTCTACGCCCCCCCCCCCCCCAACAGTGGGGTTGGCGGGCTGGGGGTCTACGCTCCGCCCGGCACAGCAGACTCCACAGGCTCAACGCCCAGTCCCGACGCCGGGACAGCCCGGCACAGCAGTCTCCGAAAAGGCTCGGGGTCAGTCGAGCGAGCACGACCTCCGGAGTGACCCTGCCTCGGGCCCAGGACCGAACTCTGCCGGGGAAGCTCTGGTCTGCCGCCCGGACAGTGGAGACCGTACCCTCGGGCACGTGCGCCCCGCGGAACACAGCCAGCTGACACTTCCTTCCATCCGGCATTCCACCGTCACTCGTGACGTGCAGCTCCGACTGAGCGGCGGCGAACGTGCGCTGCAGGGTGACACGCGCTGTCAGCGTCACC
>NC_043715.1:1663164-1665341 GCF_006229205.1 Suricata suricatta
GCCGGGATCAGATCACCAAGTGGGGTGGAGAGAAGTGAAATAAAATGCAGAGTCCTGGGCCCCACTGTGAACCTGCTCTGACCCAGACTCAGCGTCCGGGGTGAGGAGGGCAGGGGCGGGCGTTTACAAAGCTCCCGGGCACTACTCAGTCAGACAAGTCCGAGTCCCGAACAGGGGCATGAGCTCCAGGCCGCGTCCCCAGGCTGCCAGGTCGCCCGGCCACCACACCACTGACTGGGACGCCCCAGCCCTTCTCCCAGGAACCTCCCGAGTGCCTGTAAGGACAGGAAACTGCCCGCGTCATGGGAGGGGAGGAGCGCCAGCCAGCGGCGAGGACGAAGTGGCGGGATGAAGTCTCTGGGGGACAGACACGGTGGGAGGGGGAGCCACAGAGACACGCGTGCCCTCTGACTCCGCAACACTCCTGCCAGGCACCTCGGTTTCTCTGAAGGGTGAGAAAGGACCCTGACCGGAGGGAAGCCAGGACCAGAGGGAGGACCACGAACGGAAGCGCGCCACCCGAAGCCCCGCGGGCACGTTCAGAACGCCAGCCCGAAAGGCGCACTCTGAGCCCCGTGAGGGACACGCAGAAACGTCTGGGGCGAAGGCCCGTCCAGCTCTCAGGGCAGCACAGGCGGCAGGCGTGCGACGGAGGGAGGCAGGACAGGCACGAGGGTGAGCAAGCCCAGCGGCACCCGCGCCCACACAGGACCTCCGAGGCATGTGCTGCTCCGCTGCAGGGACTTTCTGGGGATGTTTCCGTACAAAACGAGAGGGCGCATCTCTCGAGGGCACGCTCCCATCAGCACACGCGGGGCCGAGGCGTGCGCACGTGTCCGTGACAGCGGAGTGACGGGTGCTGGCGACATCCTGGCTGGGGACGTCCTGTCCTCCCAGCCCCAGGGGCCCCGGGCCGGCACTGACCTCCCTCAGCTGCGGCCCATCCGGTCCAGTCCTGCGTGCCGTTTCCCGTCACGCCGTTCGCCGCCCCTACTTCACGGGAAGCATGGGCTTGAGAGTGGGCTCACCGCCAGGCCCCGGTGCCCACCTGTCCCTGGTCAGCTGTCCTCAGTCACCACCTCCCGCACAAAGAGCTTCACGGGGTCACATGTGTCATGTCTTGAGGCTTCTGGTGCAGCGGGCACCTGCCTGCAGTCATGCCAGGTTCCGTCCCACACAGAAGACCGTGGGAACTGCTCCAGCGCGAAAAGGGGCTGCAGCCCAGATGGTCAAGGCCCCAAGAGTTTCAGGAAGGCTGGAGCTCGGGGCCCAAGATGATTCAGGGCGGAGACAAGACGCCAGAGGCGAGGCAAACACAGCGCACATGTACTGGGGCCTCCGCACAGCAAAGCAAACGGTCAGCAGAACTGCGCGGCTCCCGATGGACCGGGAGAAGATAACGGGTATCTGACAAAGGGCCAGTGTCCAAAGTCTATAAAGAACACCCCAACGTCAACACCCCCAAAGCCAATCATCCACGAGGAAACAGGCAGAAAACATGACTAGACCCTCTTCCGAAGAAGACAACCAGATGTCCAACAGACACATGGAAAGATGCTCAACGTCCCTCATCATCAGGGAAATACACACCAAAACCACACGGAGACACCACCTCACACCTGTCAGAACCTTTAACATCAACCCCTCAGGAAACAACAGGGTTGGGGAGGATGTGGTTTTACACTGTTGGTGAGAATGCAGACTGGTGCCGCCGCTCTGGAAAACAGTGTGGAGGCTCCTCTATGACCCAGCGACCGCACCGTTATTTACCCAAAGGGTACAAACATGCAAACTCAAGGGGGCACACGTACCCCCACATTTATAGCAGCATTATGTACAAGAGCCAAGATACGGACAGAAGCCAAATGCCCACTGACTGACAAACGGATGAAAATGTGGGGTGGGTGCGTGTGTGTATACATATACGCTACAGAATAATAAAGACCAAAATGAATGAAATCCTGCCATTTGCAACAGGGATGAAGCTAGAGGATATTATGCTAAGCAAGATAAGTCAGCAAGAGAAAGACAAATACACAACTTCACTCATACATGGACTTTACGAAACAAAGCAGATGGACATATGGGGGATCGAGGAACAAGGGAAACAAACCACGAGAGACTCTGAACGATAAAAAGCAAACCCGGGTCTGATGGAGGAGGTGGGTGCGGGGGGG
>NC_043715.1:1665441-1674110 GCF_006229205.1 Suricata suricatta
GTGGAAGTTTCCCAGCGGGGGCGGCCTCCGGAGAAAGGCTGCGTCGGTGAAGGCCAGCACCAGCTGTGCTGCATCGGAGTCTGGAGCAGATTTAGTCCTGCTCTTGGCCGGCAGACTGTTTTCTTGTGCAAGGACAGGACGATTCCCTCTCGCTGCCTGGTGACTTCTGATTTCTCTGACACAGCAAGTGTGTCCCCCCCACATGCATGGGCCGGTCAGGGGAGGCGATTCCAGTTTGCAGCGGGAGGTCAGGGCCTGCGTAGGGGGTCAGGGAAGGGCTGCTATTCTGAGATCGGAAGTCCGGTCCCTGGAAGGGGTGCCTTCGGCCATGTGCGCCGCCGTGCGCCCGATGCTCAGTATGGAGAGGAGAGCACGGCCCTGAGTCACCTTGCACCGCGTGCCTTGTTCTGCCACCGGGAGCTGTGTGACCTGAGCAGGGGCAGCCGCTGCCCCGAGCAGCGTCCTGGTGTCCTGATGCCTGTGTGGGTGTGACGGGGACCACGTGCAGTCCCTGTGCCTGCGCCCTGTCCAGCTCCCGCGCCGGGTGGGGGGGAGCCCCTCTGCTGGGAGGACAGCCTCTCCACCTAGTGCTGGTGGCTCCACAGGGACCAGATGCCACTTTGGTTTCTGTAAAATGTTTTGTTGAAAAGGAAACTCTGATGGACGGGTGCAGTCCTGTGCAGCTCAAGGACTTTTACGAAGGCAAACGCCCCTGTGCGCCCAGACGCAGAGATGTCCCCCCACCCCCGGCCCTGTGCGCCCCTCACAGCCACGCCCCTGCCTGCCCCAAGCCCAGGGCAGGTTTGTTTTGCACGTGCTGTAGATGGACTCTTGTCTCTCTGGCTGTTCACACCGAGCACCGTTTTTGTGAGATCTGTCTCTGTTGCCCGTGGTGAGAGCTTATTCATCCTGGGGCCGTGTGATCCGTTCCGGGAGCGGGACTCCGCGTCCGGTCTCCGGCGGGCACCACAGTCACCCGTTCCACGGTCACTGTGGGGGGAGGTGCTGCCGACGGCGCTCCTGGACATGTCTTCCGTGAGCGTGCGCGCTCCAGTCCGGCGTGTGTCGCAGTCGGCTAGAGCCACGGGGCCGTGAGGCCTGTGCGCGCGTCCAGCGCCAGCGAACCCCGGCCGCCCGTTCTGAGTGCCGGGGGTGCCGCTCGGCCCAGCCCACAGCCGCTGCGCTGGGGCCGGGGCCGGGCGCTCGGTCTCCGCTGGGCCTTCCGGGGCACATGTGACGCCAGACGGGCCCTCTGCGGTCTTCTCTGGTCTTCACTCACTCCCGTCCGCGATTCCAGCGACAGATGTTGGCTTGCCGTCCTAGTGGTGCGAGGACAGGAGGAGAGGTCACAGGGTCCTGGCGCCGGGAAGACCGAAGCGAGGAGCAGGCCCTGCTCGGCCGCCGCCTCACACCACGGAGGGTGCCCCGCTCGCACATGCGTTTTCAGGTCGCCTCCATCTCCGTCTTCCCTGGGTGGCACCTGCACGGCTGCCCTGGGCTTTGTTCAACAGGGTGGAGGGGCTGCCAGTCTGATCGATGGATTCTAACAGTGTTGTTGTTGTTGTTATTGTTTATGAAACAGTCTTTCCCCTTCCCCGGCCGCCTCTCCTCCAGGGGCGGGCACGCAGGCGCGCTCACGTGTGTGTGCACCTGTGGGAGGGTGTTGGGCACACGCTCCCTGTCACCTGTGGCGCAGAGCCTGTGCTGCGTTGAACAGCAGAGGACTGCAGAGGGGCTGCGGTCAGTCGCCTTTCCCCTCCAGGTTGTGGGCCGTATGTCGGGGCGCCGGCCGAGCAGGCTGGAGGCGGTGACCTACCGGAGGTGAGCGCCTGGTCCGCTCGGGGCGCAGGCTCGGAACGGGGCGGGCCGGGGTTTTCCATCGGAGGCTGGAAGTCCGCAGGTTTGCCGGCGGGCGACGGCCTGCTTCCTGGGCTGCAGATGGCCACCTCTGTGCGGTGTCCTCATGTGGGCTTTCCTTGCTCATGGGGAGAGTTCTCTTCCTTCTCTGAGGACGAGGATCCCGTCTTGGGGCCCCACCCTCGTGACCCCCAGAGGCCTCCCCCCCGACTGTCGCGTGTGGGGTGAGGCTTCAGCATAGGAGCGGACGCCGTGACGGCTTGATCGCAGTGTCGGCGGAGACCAGTGTGTCCCTGAGGCTCTTAGATCAGTGTCCCCCGGAGGCTCTTAGATCAGTGTCCCCCGGAGGCTCTTAGATCAGTGTCCCCCCTGTGCTGGAAGAGCCAGAGCAGGGGGTCGGCAGGCAGGGCCCTGGGGGCGGTGAGGGGACCCCTCACGTGGCCAGGCTGAGAGACTGGAGGTTCTGGAGCTGGGGGGCTGCCGTGGGGGAGGGGTGTGCCCCAGCCTGCCTCTCCTCCCCGTACCCCTTTCCCTCGGGCACACCCTGTGCTGAGGGGCTTCTCGGCAGCAAGCAGAGCAGGGGCCCCGGGGAGAGGGACGGCGGGACCACCGCCCAGAGCGCTCAGGCGCGCCCGTCCCTTCCCCTGCGGGTTCAGGCGGCCTGGTGGTTCAGGAGGGTCGGCCAGCATTTCTAGAGGCCACCCTGCCTTCCTCCATCCCTGGGCAGGGGATGCAGTTGGGCACGGGGACAGAGATTTTGGCGCCATTGGTTTCAGAACCTCGTGCCGCCGTGGCTGGTTACCTGTGGCTCGAAGACGCGCACGCGGGGGCCGGGCTCCGCACAGACTCGGCCTCTCACACGCTGGCGCGGCCCTCGCTGCTGTGTCTGTGTGGAAGGCCCTCCGTCCCCCTCCCCTGCCGCCTCTAATCCGCCCTCCACCAGAACACGGGCCCGTGGCATTTGCTCCCTTGTGACCGCCTTTCACTCCACACGTGCTTAAGGGCCTTCTGTCCCAGTGGTTAGTGCTCTTCATGGCCAGGTCACACGCCGTCCTGTGGATGGCCACCCTCCGTCCACCCGTGCAGTCACCGACGGCGTTGGCGGTGTGCACTCTTACGTCTCAGCCCTGCTGCCAGGAGCTTCGTGGACGACGACTCCGGTTTTATTGGCATCAGAGCACTTAGGAGATGAGCAACAGAGATGGGTTGAATGAAAAACTACACAGAAGCGTGTAAGAGTGTGTATGTGCACACGCACGCACGCACACTGGTCGTCAGTGACAGCCACACGCGCAGTGTCTGAGGCGGCGCGTCCTGGGGAGGAGGACCATGAGCAGAGGGCAGAGTCACCCGTCTGACCCTGCGCTGAGGCCAGCGACGGGCTGGCTGCAATCAGGCCACGCCTCATGGTCCCGGAGTGAGTCTGGGGATGTGCAACCAGGTGTAATGTGGACACACGTGTCCTGTCCCCTGGTTCTGTGGTGAGCTGTGGGGCTCATGGTCTGGGGGCTCCCTGGCCTCCCCCGCAGTGGTGAGTGGAGCCCGGGGCCTGGAAAATGGGGGCAAGCGTGTGTGTAGACCCCTGCTTCTGTCCTGCTGACTCACTGTCACACTCTGTGCGCTCGGGGAGGAGGGGGTGTGACACACACGGAGGCTGTAAGACACTGAAACTGTCGTTAGGGTGAGTGGTCAGGTTGTGATGTGCAGATTTCGTTAGTGCTCAGACTTCTGGCTTCACTCGGGAAAGTTTAGCGTCTGAATCGGTGGTTGCACGTGTGAATGCTTGGGCAGGACTGGCTCATTTTCATTCTGGCTCTGCCACTGATCAGCCTAGTGTGTTTCCTGACTTCCAGGTCTTGGTGTTGTCAACTGTAAAATGGGATGTAAAGTAGTATCTGCCAGGGGCCCCTGGGCGGCTCAGTTGGTTAAGCATTCGACTTTGGCTCAGGTCACGATCTCACGGTTTGTGGGTTTGAGCCTTGTGCTGTGCTGACAGCTCGGAGCCCGGAGCCTGCTTTGGATTCTGTGTCTCCTTCTTTCTGCCCCTCCTTTGTGCTTGCTTGTGCTCTCTCTCTCGCTTTCTGTCTCTCTCTCAAATAAACATTAGAAGAAGACATCAAGAAAAGACAGCATCTGCTCACGCGGTCGTTGTGAGGAGAGAACCCCTAAGAGGCGCAGCCCTGGACGAGAGCAGACGCCCTGCAGGTAGTAGTTTCTTACCAGCTATCGGTTACCGTAGAACCGGGAGGCAGTCGGATTGGCTGCCTGGTGCCGCTAATTTTTTTGTGCCGTGTGACTTAATACTGTTTTACTTACTAAGCCCAGAAATTGTTGATGGGTTGAGTTGATCCTTGGAAACGTGGGGCCGAATCCCGACATTCAAACGCTGTTTGAGCCGACAGGGGAAACGCTCCTGTACGTGTTTCCTGCCCGCGCTGGGCTGCAGCCGTTCGTGGAGAAGGGACCCCTTCTGTTCGGAGGATGAGCCGCTAGACGGAGTCCCGTGGCTCTCGGATCGTGAGGGACGTTGTTCTTTGCTCACGACACGTCCCTGGCGTGGGACTGCAGTGTCTCGGCTCGTCAGGTGTCCCCTGGCCGGGCGCTCAGTGCTGGCCGCACTGAGCCGTGCCGTCAGCCGGCCGTGCAGGTCCCCTGCCCACGTCCCCGCGGGGGGTCTGGGCGGCCCTGCGCGGCGGCCTGCCGGCTGGAGCATGCGCTTGAGAGCCCTCGCTCCCACAACCGTACACATGTGTTTTTGGGCCACATATAGATCTGGCTGGGGAGGACTTGTTAATTTTCTACGACTCCATATTTAGGAGTGACGGCAATTGAAAAGAGCCTGTTGGAGACTCAGATACAAACAGGCTTTTTTGGTTGGCTTTGTTTTTCTGAAGAGGTATATGGAGTCTTTTTATAGAAAAGTTTTCCCTTTTTGGTTACCAAACAGTGATACTTGGCTGCTGCCAGGAAAAGTGAATCGGGTGTTTCATGCCTGGCTCACCAGAGGACAGGAAGCCAGCGGGAGGCGTGGAACCACGGCCTGGGCCTCGGGACTCACGTAGCGTCCGGGCTTCCCTGCGTAACTTTTCTCGAGGTGGGATCGGAAGCGACCGTACTAGTTTAGTTGTTGGACGAACACCAGTTCCCCACATTGTACTTCAAAGAGTTACATCAGAAAATTCCTTGAGGAGGGAGTTTGCTTGTTACCAGCACGCATGCTGTTTCTCTTCTCACTCAGCCTCTCCGACGTGCGGCCGTGCGGCGTGGCCCCTCTGACGTCAGCCGTGCCGCGTGGCCTCTGCCCTTGGCTGTGCGGCGTGGTCCCCAGGGCAGCGGGCGCAGAGGGGCGGAGTGTGTAGTGGCCGGCTCCCAGGGCACTGCCGCCGCTCCTCAGGGTGCCAGTTGAGGTCAGTGCCCAGCACCCGCGTGAACCTGTGGGTAGTAGTACTGTGGCCCAGACCCTCCTCCTGAGTCTTGTTTGTTTGGTATTTTTATCATGAATTTGGGTTAAAAAATATGCTTACTAAATTTGTGGGTGATACAAAGCTAGGAGGGAGAGCAAATAAATTGGTTGACAAATTCAGCATCCAAATTTACCTTCGTGGCCCGAATCCAGCAAGACGAAAACGAGGTGGGGAAGTGTCCCCACTGGGCTGCGTGTACGTGAGGCCGAGGAGGCTGACTAAGCACGCCGCCCTTGCCGAGGACAGGAGGAGGGTTTCCTGACGCGTGGTCCCGGTCCCCAGGAGCAGGTGCTCGGCGGCCCGAAGGCTAGCAGGGAAAGGTTGCGATGGCAGGACGTGGCGTCCAGGAACTGCATGGAGTCTTGTGGCTGATGGCTGCGCTCGAGGAGTCGGTGGTTTTGAGTGACACGTCGAGGGCCGTAGGGGAGAGAAGCCGGGGGCTGACGCGGGAGGGCAGGCGAGGGGAATGGACGGTTCTGCGCTGGAGCAGGGAGGCCCTGGGGCTCCTCACAGCAGCGTGCGACGGGCTGTTCATCTGGAGTTCACCAGGGAGGAGACCCCTGCATCGAGTAGTTTGCGCTTCCTTCTCACTCTGAGAGAGTGTGTGGAGTTTTCTCGGGCACCTGGCTTCGGGGGTGGCTCTGGGAGGCGCACGAGAGTAAATGGCCATAGCGCTTTCTGTGAGGAAGCCTGCACTTGGTGCTTCAGGTCAGCCCTCCTCTGCAGCCAGGACTTGTTGAGGTCTTTGTGGAAGGTGGACTTGACCATCGAATTCTGCTGGGAGGGGGGCGGGGAGCCAGGCCTTGGGAGCCCCCGGGGCGGCGTGCGGGGGCAGCGGCCCGCGGGGAACACTGGGTTCCCACGTAGGAGTCGGGGCTTCTCACCTGTAGGTCTAGGGCGAGTACCCAGATATGTCGGCTCTTTTTAGATCAGGTCGTTTGTTTTCTTATTGTTGGGTTTTAAGACGTGTTTGTAGATTTTGGTCCTTTTTTTGGATGTGTCTTCTGAAAATACTTTTTCCCAGGCTGTGGCTTCTGATTCTCTGGATACTTTGGCAGAGCACAAGTTTTAAATTTTAATAAAGTCCAGCAAATCTCTTGCTTTACGTTTAGGTCTGCGATTCCTGTTTTGTGAAGGGTGTGAGGTCTGGGTCTAGGGTAGTTGTTTGGCACGTGGACGTCCACGCGGTGGAGAGAGCATCTTTGCTCCATTGTGTCGCCTTTGCTCCTCGGCCGGAGGTCAGCTGACCGTATTAGTGGGGGTCTAGTCCTGGGCTTTCTGTTTTGTCCCATTGATCTCCTAGTTTCATCTTTTTCCAGCATCACATTGTCTTGGTTACTGGAGCTTTGTAGTAAGTCTTGAGGTCAGGTAGGTCTGCCAACTTTGTTCTTAAATATTGTGTTGGTTGTCCTGGTCTTTTATTTCTCCATATCAACTTTAGAACCAGTTTGTCCTGGCTGCTGGTGTTGTGACCACGATTGCATTGACCCCAGAGATCAATGGAAGAACTGACTCTTGAAATACTGAGTCTTCCTATCTGTGAACACAGAATGTTCCTCCATTTATTTAGTTCTGTGATTTTTGTCCATCATAGTTTTGTCGTTTTCCCCGAATAGATCTTGTGTATGTTGTCCTATTTATACCATTTCATTTCTGGGGTGCTAACATAAATAGTATTGTTTCTAATTTAAAATTTCATCTGTCCACTGTTGGCATACAGGAGAGCAGTTGACTTTTCTGTGTCTCTTTTTTTTTTTTTTAATAATTTTTTTAATGTTTTATTCTTAATACAGAGAGAGACAAATCACGAGAGGGGGAGGGGCAGAGAGAGAAGGAGACACAGAACCAGAAGCAGGCTCCAGGCTCTGAACTAGCTGTCAGCACAGAGCCCGACGTGGGGCTCGAACCCACGAACATGAGATCTGACCTGAGCCAAAGTCGGAGGCTTAACCGACTGAGCCACCCAGGCGCCCCTGACTTTTCTGTGTCTCTTGCTGCCGGGAGCCTTGCCATAGTCACTTGCTGGTTCCAGGAGTTTTCTCATCAGTTCTTCCAGATTCTCTACCTAGATCATGTCAGTTGCAAACAAAGACAGTTTTCTGTCTTCCTTCCCAGGATTTCCACGCCCTTTTATTTCCTTGTCTTGCCTTATTGCGTTGGCAAGGGCTTCTGTTGGTGGAAATGGTGAGAGGGGGCGCCGCGCCCCACACCTGGTCTTAGGGGGGCTTTGCTTCTCGCGATCGTGTAGGCCGCTAGCCATAGGTTTTGTAGATCCTTGCCAAGTTCGGAAAGTTCCCCTATTCCAAGTCTACGGAGTGTACCGTGAGTTGTTAGATTTTTTTTTTTATGTTTTATTTATTTTTGATACAGAGAGAGACAGAGCATGATCAGGGGAGGGGCAGAGAGAGAAGGAGACACAGAACCGGAAGCAGGCTCCAGGCTCTGAGCTAGCTGTCAGCACAGAGCCCGACGTGGGGCTCGAACCCACGAACGTGAGATCTGACCTGAGCCGAAGTCGGAGGCTTAACCCACTGAGCCCCCCAGGCGCCCCTTGTTAGATTTTGACAAATACTTTTTCTGCATACTATAAGTATGATCCTGTGATTTTTTCTTTCTTAGTCTCTTGATGTGATGGGTAATATTAACTGATTATAGAATGTGGAACTTGCCTTTGTATATGCCTGGGATGAATCCTACTTGGTCATGGCATATAATTCCTTTTATGCTCTTCTTTGGACTCATTTTGTTAATGTTTAGGGTTTTTGCATCTCTGCTCCTGAGAGATACTGGTTTGTAGTCTTTTTTTTGTAATATCTTTTGTTTTGGTGTAAGGTAGTGCTGGATAGAGGACAGAAGCTTTGTTCTGAAAGATTGTAGAGGATTGGTACAGTTTTTTCACTTAAATGATTGGTTCACCAGTGAACCCCTCTGGGCCTGGTGCTTTCTGTTTTGGAAGATTATTTATAGATGTAGACCTATTCAGATTGTCTGCTTTTTGTGTGGGTTTTGATAAATTTTGTCTTTTAAGGAATTAGTCTACTTTATCCAGGTTATCAAATGTGTGGGCATGGAATTGTTGATAGTATTGCTTTTTTGGTTGTTATTAGTGTTTTTAATTTCTGTGGGATCTGTAGTGATGTCCTGTCTTTCATTTCTGATATTAGAAATTTGTGTTCTCCCCATTTTTTTCTTAGCTTGGCTAGAGGCTTATCAATTTTGTCAGTCTTCTCAAAGAACTAGCTTTTGGTTTTGTTGATTTTTCTCTATTGTTTTAAAAAATATTAACCTCTGCTCATTTTTTTTTAAGTGTTTATTTTGAGAGAGAGAGAGAGAGAGAGAGAGAGAGAG
>NC_043715.1:1674210-1676918 GCF_006229205.1 Suricata suricatta
GGTGCCCCACGGCGCCCGCGCGCCCAGAGAGCGCGAGAACCGGCGCTGCAGCCGCAGGAGGTGGCCTGCGCACACGGAGCGCCGCGCGGCACTGGGGTCTCTGGTTAGGAACGAAGACCCTCCCCCTCCCCCCACAACACAGAACTGCTCGCTCTGCAGCGCTCAGGGCCTATGGGTTAGAACCTAACATGGCTAAAACAATCTTCTATGTTCACGGGGTGATTAGCACACATCCGTTATACATCCACTTCTACTTCAGTAAAAAGGGCTTCTCTTAAGCCAACACGCAATCCTACTGGAAGTTTTCATTCTTGGTGGAAGTGAAAAAGGCACCAGAACAGAGGAGTCTGTTTCCTCCTCGGCGCATCTTACCTGCTTCGAGTAGCCCCCGTAGATGACAATGCTGCCCTGGGGAGTGACAGACATCTGGCAGCCCGACCTAGGTGTGGGCCCGGTCCCCGAAGGGCACAGCCTACTCCACGTGAGGGTGTCCAGGTCAAAGGCATACACGTCATTGTAGTAGATGTAATCTCTGGTTGTAACACGGGACACAAAAAGACAGTGACGTTGAAACCTGAACCACGATTAAGCTCAAGGTAAATTTTCTACCATCTGTAATAAGCTCCTAGTTTAAATCCACGAGAGGGCTGGAGGCATGTGTGAGTCTGTACCTGGAACCTAGAGATAACGCCAGCTTATAGAGATTCGGTGATTTGCCTGGATCTGAAACCTTTTTAATCTGGAAGTGATCCCGTACTTCCTTACAAAGTTTACAAAATCACAATCTTACAAGTAACTGCACTAGGTTACCACGCACATCACCTTAGGCTCGTGAATTAGAGACTCAAGCGAATCCTCAGAACAGAGGTGTCTGCAGCCGGGCCGGGTGCTCCCGAGACCGAACCAGAGCCAAGGCCCTGGCGCCCACGGCCCTGCCTCGCTTAATGCTCCTGGGGCTCAAGTTGCAAAGGACTCAAACGCAGGAGGGCCTCGAGAGGGGGCCCCGTGTGCGGGACAGCGGCAGCCCGGCCCGAGCCGCGGAGGGAACGCTGCCCCCTGGAATCACGTCACAGAGCCGCGGGCAAAGCCACGGGGCCTCGGGTCAGAGTTACCCCCGAAACAGTGAGCGGCGCTCCCCAGGTGCTCGAAGCAGCCAGCCAGGCCCGAGGCAGGGAAGTCTGCCACGGCCTGAGCAAGTCTCTCTTACGCAGCTGCCCGAGTCCGGTGCCCTGCGGCCGGCGCGGGGCCAGTGTGCCGTGCTGCGCGCTCCAACTCCGTGCATGGCACGGGACACGGACCGGTGACCTGCAGGGTGGCCCCTCCGGACTGGCACCCACGGAAACGCGCCTTCTGGAGGACGGCTTTTCACACAGGAACTGAGCACGTGGATGGGCAGTTCTGGGAAGGCTCCATCCTGTTCTCCTGTTTCCTCAGATTTCACATTGCAGGTAAAAAACATTCTATTCTGCACATCAATGTCAACTTTGGTTTTAAAAAGCCAACCTAACTTGTTTGCTATGGAAGGTTTCTTTCCTAGTATCTTTTTTTTTGTCCTGCGTGTTTGAATAATCCATAAATAGTAATTTTAAGGAAAAAACACATAAGAGCTTTGAAAACAGTTCGGATTTTGAAAAAGCTGCGAATCACACCCGTTGTACAACTGGACTGACTGTACGACCCGGGCTCCCCCCGGCGGCGAGGACACCGTAACCGGAGTCCTGGCCTCGCTCCGGCGGCGCTGACTCTAACCTGCACGGCCCGAGGAGCAGGCCCGCGCTGCCCCCCTCACCCCGCGCACAAGCGGCGCTGAACCAACGCACCGCAGACTCATGGATCTGTGCGTCTGACAAACGATCCCTTGTTTAAAAAAAAAAAAAAAGTGTTAAGACTAAACAATAGACAACAACCCCTCGGGAATCAACGTTTAACACCAGCCCGGGCTCCCTCATCCAAAACGGCAGTAACCGACGGGACGCCCGCTGGTGCGTGCCTGCGCCCCAGTCCCCCCGCCCCCGGGGAGCACACGCTCGCTCCTGTGTCGCCTCCACCGTGCTCTGAAGACCCTCTCCGGCAGCAGGTAGGAACCTGCACCCCTTCCGTCAACTGACAGAACGTCTTTATTCCTGAAGAAAAGCCGCAGCGTTAACAGAGCCAAACCCACAGCCCAACACCTCCAGCAAGACCAGGAGGAGATGCGAGAACCGACAAGACCCCGCCTCACTCACCCCAGGCCCCGCCCGCACCCACACACAACCATTACGGGAGAGCCAGTGATGATCAGGAAACGCGTGCCAACGGACCCGAACGCGACCGAGATGCGAGCGGCGCCACCACAGCTAGCAAACCAACTCCTCTCTTCCTTCAGGATCAGGAGAGGGAGCGGAGCACACGGCCAGAGACACACCCTGCCCGCCTTCCCGCCGCCGAGGACGAGCACAGCAGGCCCGGCCCTCGTCAGGGACGGCAGCAGCCCAGACCGCGGCAGGAGGGTGGCCGCGCCCTGACCGGTCCCCACGCTTCCTGCGTCTCTGGACTGAACCGAGCACGCTCGAGCGGCCATCGTGTGGATGACGGGCTCTCTGCAATCAGACGCCCTGCTGGCCGACCGGAGCGCACACGCGGGAGGCGTCAGCGTGCAGTCCTACCCCCGCGGACGCGACACAGACCGGACCCCACCCCCAGCCCGCAATCAGGTCTAACGCCCCCCC
>NC_043715.1:1677018-1679307 GCF_006229205.1 Suricata suricatta
AACGCCCCCCCCCCCGCCCCGGGGACTCTGTACCAGGCTACGTTCGGGAACCCTGCGCCAGACAGGTCTGGCCGTGCCGTCTGCGGGGCGCGGCGTGGACTGAAGGCGCAGAGCCCCCTGGCCAAGAATCGCACGGCTGCCGCAGCGGGCGCTGGTTTTAGGGGCCAGGCAGCCTCTCCTCCGAGTCTCCAGAAGGGCTCTTCCCACAGAAAACCCGCTCCTTTCTGTCTCAGGGAAGAAAGCGGTCCTGCATCGGCACCGACCTTGTGCTCTCGTGGAAGCCACCAAACAGAATCAACTGTCTCTTCCAGGCCACCATCCGATGTCCGCTCCGACCCGAAGGGCCTCCTGTTGATCTAAAATGGAAGGAAAAAAAGGAGCACTTTTTACACCGACTTCCATCTCACAAGCACTTACTGAGGACCATCCACCCGGCCCCCAGGCTAGACCATCCCGAGCCTCGCCGGCTGCTGGCCGCATGGAGAGCCAGGCTCCGCGGCCTCGGAGCAGAGGTCCCTCGGAGAGCAGGGCTGAGACACAGACACAGGACCCCGGCACAACCGCAAACCTCAGCTCTTCAAAATAAACCTCCGTTCAATAAGCCGGCAAGTGACGGAGGGCAGAAGAGTCCTCCAAACACACACCTGACCAACGACCTGCGCCCAGAAAACAAAGAATTCTTCCTATCGTACGAGTAACATAAATGCAATACAATTACAGGCAAAAGATTGGAACAGAATGTTGAAATAAAACCAGGAAAGAAAACACACACAAATGGCCAATAAAAACAGAAAAAGACACTCAGCGCTGTCGCGCATCAGTCATCAGAAGCTGAAAGCGCAGTGCGCCCGGGCCGAACGCGGAGAGCGGCGGGAGCCAAACAGAAACGGAGCGGCAGGGGCGGGCAGGGCGGACCAGCACCAGCGCCGGGGCCCCAGACGCGGACTCCGATGCGGAAGCACAAGGGCACGGAAAGACCTACGGACACGCGTTCAGAGCAGCTTTATGCATCGCTGTCCAACACCGGAAGCAGCCAGGAGACGCCGCAAGGGGCGAATGAACACGAGTGCGGCGCCTTCTCAGGACGGAGGACCGTCCGCAACAAACAGCACTCTGCGCGCACGGGCCTCAAACGTCACATTCAACAGAAGGGGCGCCGCAGGGCACGTCCCCTGCGATTCCACCTGTGGGAGATCCTTCACAAGACAGTCAGTCTGGGGGGAGGACGGTGGTGCCTGGGGGCCAGAGACCACGAGGGGACTGACAGCAAATGGGCAGGAGAGAACTTTCCGGAGCGCTGACCCCCTTGTCTGTCCTGGGCATGGGCATGGACACACATGTGTGTTAGCTGAAACTCCTGTGACCGACCGTCTACCCAAAAGACAGGCATTTTATTGAATATGATTCTATCTCATTAAAACAGATACAAAAAACACACAGCAATAAACAACCAACAGAAGGGTCTTCTGAGTTCTGGGTTGGCATGCAAGGGACTTGCAAGTCACCAGTGTGTCCCAACAAGTAGCCAGCAACTCTTCTTGGACCCCCCCCCAGAAGGACGGACGCAGGGCAAAGTGCCGGCCCCCAAATGAGAGGTGGACAGGCACACACAGGAAGTCACGCTCCCAGAAGCAGAGGCACGGAGCGGGGGCAGCGGGAACCAGGGCTCGGCGGGAGAGCCTGGACCAGCTGCCGGGAGCTCAGGGCAGCAGCTCAGAGAGTGAAACTCTCCCGGGGGACCCGCGGCCGGCCCCACATACTGTGAGACGTACTCCCGGGAGCTCGAGCGGGTTCCCGCAGGAACCTCCCAGACTCGTCCCCTCTATTCCCGGCAGGGAAAGTGGGGAGGGACCCCCAAGAAGGGCGCAGGCCTGCCCTCAGGGAAAACCAGCTAAGGGGAGCCCCCGCCTGCACCCTGCGGGAGTAGGAGCAGCGCCAGGCTGACCTGGAGGAGGAGGAGAGCCCAGGTCCAGCTCCCTCTGGGCACGCTGGCCCACCCGGTTCACAGCCCAGAGGCGTGGGCTCCACAAAGGACCCAGAGCTCATCACAGGGCTGGAGAGGGTTTCCCCTTCCGAACGCTACACGGCTGACCTAGGCATGGCCGTTCCTTCCAACTGGCCCATCACGTCCTGCTAGTGGGGAAACACAAGGCTCTCCAAAAGGCAAAAGGCACAGTCTGAAAGTTCCCAGCAAGCACCAGAAGCAGACAGGCAGGGGTGCTGGAATTAAGATACCGGGAAGTTACCAAGTGTGGCTAATGGCTGAGGGCTGCAATGGTGGGCGATGTC
>NC_043715.1:1679407-1682754 GCF_006229205.1 Suricata suricatta
GGGGCAAGGCCCACAAGAGGGTTCCGCGTCTGCCGCAGGACTGTCCGGGCACGGCTCTACCTTCAGCTGCCCCGCAAACCAGCGGTTCCTGGTGGCGTCGTAGAGGTGCAGGTCGTTGAGGAAATCCCCCTCCAGGCTCTCCTCCTCCTCCTCGTCACATACCCCCCCGAACAGCAGCGTCTGATGGTTCGGGGTCACAGCCACCGAAAAGCCAGACCTCGGAGTGGGCTTGTCCCCCGCAGGGTTAAGACGAGTCCATCCCCACTTGCCTATTGGAGAGAGGACAGGGGGTAAGAGGGAGGTGGCCATGGGCGCCCCTGGTGTCCCCCGGCCTCCAGCGACTGGCACAGTGGGAACACAAGACTGCGTACCGGGGTCACGTATTCTGGTCCCTCCGCGGAAACAGCACAGCTCACCGGGCCCCCGAGTCTCACCGTCCCGAGGGTCCCCCTGCATGTTCTGCGCACCCCACAGACACCGCCTCTGCCCAGCGCTGATCCGCCGAGGCTCAAAGGCCCAGGGCCCCGGTGCCCTCCCCGCGGTGGGGACCGCTGTCCCGCTGCTTGGAGCCACAGGAGACCTCTATGCCGCGCTCCTCCCTCAGCACCCGCCAGGTTCACACGTAAAACCGCAAAACCAGAGCCCAAGACGCGCGAGCAGGCTGCCAGCAGCCGCCTGCTCCTGGGAGGGCACAGGGCACGCCAACACGCAGTGGCCGCGCCCTCTCAAGCGGGGTCCTGGCTCAATGCTGCCTGTGCTCTTGGGTCAGGCCATCTCGAACACCCCTGAGGGCGAGCATTCTGGCTGCCCCTGGCCTGCAGACGGCCACCAGGGTCATCCGCAGCAGGCAAGGGCTCACCTGCAGCCTGGCCCGGCCTGCGGGGGCCCATCGCCACCCTCCCTTCCCCTGCCCGCCCCCTCCCACAGCCACAGGGCCGCTAGTCTTCCTGCGGGCCCCGAGGCCACCCTCCACGAGGCGCACGCACCTTCCCTTCCGTCCACAGGCTGCAGCAGGAACATGTCGGAATGCTGCATGCCTCTGTCCACGTCCTTCTTGACTCTCTGCAGAAGGAACCAGGAGTCTTATAAGAACTGGCCGGGTGCCACCCACAATGTCCCTCATGGTCCCCTCAGGCTTGCGGTCCTGCTTCTTGCTGGGAGACGGAGTGGGGGGGGAGAGCTCAGGAGCAGCTTCAAAGAAAGTATGAACCACGACCAGTTCGATCCTGACCTCACCGAGCGGACGAGATAAAAACGTTGGTGTCATTTATTAAGTATTCAGAATAGATTTTAAACCTGAAAACCCACCGTTGAGCCAGGAACATTCCAGCACTGCCGCTGGTGCGTCCACGGCTTCTGCAGCCGCCCGCATCCAGGTGGAGGGGCCCTGGGAGAGCCCCTGGGGACTTCTCCCGAGGCCACAGCAGAGCCATCGGCAACTCCCCCATGTCTCCGGCCCCTTCGTTTTTCCGTGTGTGTGCCCGGGCCTCACTGCAAGGGCCGAGTTCACGCTCCGAGCAGCAGGCAGCCGGCCGTGGCCTCTCCGCGCACAGCCACGGCCCCTGGTGCTCACAAGGCACCTAGATGGTGCGGTTCGGGAAAACACGCAGCAAACGGCCATCCTGTGGGGAGGGGCTTGGGCAATGTTAACTTCATCTTTGTGTTTACCTTTTAAATCCCTCATTTTTCACCAACTTGAATTTCCGGTGAGTTTTTCATTTACAGACAAATCAAGGACTCAGTTTCCCTACTAAGAATGCGCTCCGTGCATGACAACACTCGCTAATTAAGGACCAGATGCTGACAAAGTCCTATTAATAATGATTTATTTAATTAAGTAAAGTCCATAGTCTATTCAGATCTCCTCAGTTTCCCCCAGCACCCCTTCTCTGTGCCGAGACCCCGTGGCACGTGTGGCCGTCGCAAGCCCAGAGGCCCCGCTGTCTGAGGACCTGCCGTGGTGTGACGTGCAGGTCAGCTGTCCCCGACAGACACTTCTCTGACCTGCCCTCACAACCGGCCGTCGGGTGCATACCGTCACTGTGACTTCTCGCCGCTGTGGACCTTGGCCACAGCGCTGTCAGGTCACACACCCCCCCCCCCCCCACCGGCTCCCCGCAGTCCTCCCTGCAAGGACGCAGCCTGCACAGCCCTGGCACAGAAGGTGTCCCGCTCTGGCCTCTGGGTGGAGTGGCTACACAATTCACGCGGAGCTCTGCACAGGCATCTGTCCCTTTCCCCCGTTTAGGTCACTCCTTCGCTTCTAACCGTACAGACGCACGGACGTTGACATTACACTTTCGGCTATAATCCAATCCACTTTGCTCCCTCAGTAGCTGGACCTGGTTCCGGCCTCGGCCATTGCAAACCCTCCCGGCGGCTCGTGCGTCCCGCTGACACAGCCCCTCGGTGCGGGTTTCCCAGAAGCACGGCCTCCGCCTGGGAGGGTGCTCCCGCCTAGCCTGTACCCCAGCCCCAGACTCGGCTGTTTCCCCAAGGAGCCCCGGGTCCTGCCCCAGAGGCAGGGTCAGAAACCAGGATCTGGGCACCGGGAGCACTCACGGCTGCCAGGTGCGGTCACCGGCAGGCCCTCCCCGCGACGGACCGAGGAATGACACGTGTGGGCCGCGTTTCCTCTCGGCCACAGGCATGTGCTCCCTGCCGGCAGGGAGCTAGTCTCCTGGAAAACAAAGCCCACAGGACATGTGCCCTGGGTGTCCTACGCCCAGCGCGGCCCAGTGTGGGCCACGTGTGGGAGCAGCCTGACTTGCGGGAATGAAAACTAGGGCTCCAGCTCTTCTGAGCTCAGGTCGGGACCCCACAGTCTGTGGGATCGAGCCCTGCGTCAGGCTCTATGCTGACAGCACAGAGCCTGCTTGGGATTCTCTTTCCCCATCTCTCTACCCCTCCCCCATTCGTGCTTGTCTCTCTCTCAAAAATACTGATTTTGGGTCACCTGGGTGGCCCAGTCGGTTAAGCATCCGCTTTTGGCTCAGGTCATGATCTCACATTCATGGGTTCGAGTCCCACATCGGGCTCTGTGCTGACAGCTCAGAGCCTGGAGCTGCTTCGGATTCTGTGTCTCCCCCTCTCTCTGACCCTCCCCTGCTCGCACTGTCTGTCTCTCAAAAATAAATTAAAAAACATTAGAAAATTAAAAAAAAAATTTTTTTTCAAATCACACTGAGACACCAGAAAGGCCAAGAATAAAAAACCTGGCGGGGAGGGCGACCACCGCGGGAAGGGGTGTGACGCTTTGCCCCCGGGACCCAAGCCGCGCGCTCCGGGGCGCCTGCCGGAGCGAGGGGGCTGCAGAGCCGCGCGGTGACCTGCGCGAGCACGCGCAC
>NC_043715.1:1682854-1685146 GCF_006229205.1 Suricata suricatta
GGGGCCCTGTGTAAACTCCCAGTGTCTTTACTGTCATGGTGGGTGGGGGCAGGCTGTCCCAGCACTGGGGTCCCCCTGGGACTTCCGGTCCAGATGAGGTGTTGACGTCGGAGGCCTTGAGCCCTAAGGAGGCGGCCCACTGGGGCAGAGACCCCTCTGTGGTTGAAGAGCTTCGCCATCTCGTCTGGGCATCGGGTAGACACGTGGCTGGGTCCAGACTGTGGTCCTCTCTGCTTTTTTCCTGAGGGGTCACACTGGGTAGAGACTTGGTGCCCGCAGCGGGAGCAGGCCGATTAGGGCAGGGTGCTTCAGCGCCGTGGTCCAGTGCCCCTTGCGGGGGGGGGGGGTGCCCCTGCACACCCCGTCACTCGAGGACACTGCCCGGTCACAGCTGTCTGCTGCTAAAGCAAATGGCCTTGCTTTTTATCGACAGGGACCTAAGTCCGAGAAGAGGAAACGGAGGAGGGGCAAGAAGGCAGAGCCTGAAAGTGCCGACAAGCAGGAACGTGGGGGGGCCAGTGCCCAGGAGCCCCTGGAGGTGGTCAGAGAGGTGGTCACAGAGGACGGGACCGTGGTCACCATTAAACAGGTTCTTGCCGCCCCGAGCCCAGCGGGACAGCCACGGTCCGACGAGGAGGAGGACAGCCCCGATGAAGCCGGTGGCCCCGTGGTGGAGCCGTGTCCCCGCTCCCACGCCATGCTGGCCGTGAAGCACGGGCGGCTGTACCTCTATGGGGGCATGTTTGAGGCGGGTGACCGCCAGGTCACCCTCAGCGACTTGTACTGCCTGGATCTCCACAAGATGCAGGAGTGGACGGCCTTGGTGGAGATGGACCCAGGTGAGTGGGGATGGAGGTCAGATCCACTGCAAGTTGGGGTGGGGACCCCAAGAAAGCATCTGTCCCGTCCACAAGGCCAGCCCAGATCTGCCCTGTGCCATCGAGCCTGCAGTGAGCAAGACCCAGGTGCCCTCACCTCTGTGGCTGCTCCCAGAAGGGTGGGTCCTCACCACAGTGAGGGTGTCTTGTCCTGGGCACATCTGTCCCTGCTCTGGGAGCTGAGGGCGTGGCTACTGGCCTGGCACGGTGAGCCTCCGACCAACCGCGTGTTTCTTGAAGGCATGTCGGGGTGATGCTGCTCGTAGGGGCCTCCTTGTCCAAGGTCCACGGCCTCTGTGAGCACTCGGGGGGCGGACCGGGCGTCTGGGGGATGGACCGGGCGTCTGGGGGATGGCCGGGCTGCCTCTGCTCTGACCCAAACTGCTCAGTCCCTTGTGTCCACTGTGCACACAGGCGGCTGCTGGGTGCCAGCCACCGCTCCTTTCTCGGCGAGTGGACACTGAACACAGCTCAAGTTCCTGCTTTCGGAGAAAGGGCTACATGGCCCTTTCTCCGTGTGCGAGGCTCATGAGTTTTTGAGCTGGACTAGGTTCGGGCCGGGACTGCAAGACGAAACTGGACTTGCACTGTTGCCTCTGCTCTCAGAACCAGAGGAAACACGTTTTCTCTGGCATCCGGAAGTGCTGGGGAACGGGCTCACATTGATGGCACAATTCTTTAAAAAAAATTTTTTTTTAAATGTTTATTTTTGAGAAAGAAATACCATGAGTGGACAAGGGGCAGAGAGAGGGAGACACAGAATCTGAAGTAGCTCCAGGCTCTGAGCCGTCAGCACAGAGCCCGACTTGGGGCTTGAACTCATGAACCATGAGATCACGACCTGAGCTGGTGTCGGATGCTTCACCTATGGAGCCCCCCGGGTGCCCCAGGGCGCAGTTCTCAAGAGGCTGGAATAGCCGGGGCAATGACCTTTCCGATGTGTGCTTTTGCCCTACAGGAGCTCAGGAGTGGCTGGAGGAGACCGAGTCAGATGAGGACAGCGGTGACGATGCCGAGGGCGGGAGTGAGGACAGCGGTGACAGCGGCGACAGCGGCGGGGAGGCTGGGGGTGAGTGTGGTGCGCGGGCGGGCGCCAAGCGGCAGGAGATCCTCGGCCGAGCCGCCCCAGAGCCGAGCGCCCCGCGCCGGACCTAGAGCTCCAGGGTTGCTTTGCTCCCAAAGCCGCCCTGTTTGCTGGTAACGAGAGACTTTGTTTCAGTAAAGTTTTATTAAAACTTGGCTTCACTCTGGAGATGCCCTCCCAAGGCAAGCCTGAGTTTTTGCAAGGTCGTCTGTATTTGGAGGATGTTGGGGCAGCGCCGGGGCGCTTCCTTTGGTCAAGTGAAGGGTGTCCTCACGACGGGCTCTGTGTAACCCCGGTGCTCTCCCCGTCAGGCCCCGACGCCGTGGCCTC
>NC_043715.1:1685246-1704488 GCF_006229205.1 Suricata suricatta
CAGTGCGTGGTCCGTGACCGCGAGCGCTGCCCCCGCCAGCTGCGCATTGACCCGAGCGGTGCGGCGCCCTGGCAGCGTCAGGGCGTGGGCCTCGGAATGAAGCGGCCAGGCCCCGTGCCGGGACCGCGCCTTGTGCTCTGTGTGCGATCTCCTTTCCGCCAGACGAGGGGCCGGATGATGACTTGTTGTCAGGCCGGGGCCCGCTGAGGTTTCCGGGGTTCTCGCCGCAGCCCACCAGCTGCTTCCGTGCCTCGTGTCTCTGCCGCTGCCCTGCCGCCGGCTCTGCTCAGGAGTAAGGTGGGGGGAGGGCTCGTGCCCGACCGGGACTGCTCCGTTAGCGATTCCTCGGGAGAGATGGGGGAGCCAGCCTCCGTTCCCGGTCTGTCCCCAGGCTGTCCTTGGCAAAGTGACAAGCGGAAGGGGTGCTGGAGGGTAGGGGCCCCGCTGTCCACAGGCGGTGGCGCCGTTCAGTGCCTCTGAGCCGGGGGTCCGCCACGTTGGGGGGGGGGCTGCAGTGTTAGCATGCCAGCTGTGGCCGCTCTGGAGGTCCACCGCGTGAGGGGGGCTGCGGAGTGTCGCATGCCCGCTGTGGCCGCTCTGGAGGTCCACTGCGTGAGGGGGGCAGCGGCCGGAGACCTGCTTTCATTTGCAGAACTGGGGTCACATGTTAGGCTTTGAGTTCACACTTGGTGCATTTTTTCACCTTCAACATCTGCAACCAGGAGAACGTTGTGTTTTTAGTCTCTAGTAACAGGATCAGCATCCCATTTGTTTCTGGAACAGGCCATCCTGGTCCTTGCCAGGGCGCTCCTGGACCAGAGTGGGGACGCCCTGGGGCACGTCCTGGGAAGGCTTGCTCGGGAGGGTGAGGACTGACTGGCTGCGGAAGCAGCCCCCCCGCCCCCCGCCTGGCCACCTCCCCGTGCTTGGTCCACACAGGCGTCGCCGGTGCTGCCACTCTCCTCCGACTCACACGCTGCTCTGTAGCAGAACCCGCAGGGGCGCGCTCCCACAAGCAGCTCGGAAATAGGAAGCTTACCTCTGGGGGTGCCCACGGGGGTCCTGTCCATTGGAGAGAGGCTAGTCTGCCTTTCGGGCAGCACAGCACCCAACGGTCAAGGTGGGCTGGATTTTACAAAGGCCGGGCACTCTGGCTCGAGGGGCACATTGGTGGCACTTCTCTTGGCTGCCAGGACAGTCTGGGTTTTCCTTGGACACTCCGGATGGAATCTAACTGGAAGTTTCTCGGGCAGGGCTGGCCGAACGCCATGGCTGGTGCAGGGACCCCCTGGGGTCCACCGAGCCTGCTCCGGCCACGCGGCCCACCAGCCCCAGCCGCTGCGTCGGGAGGGGGTTGGAAGGGCTGGTCCGCTCTGCTCGGCTCCCTGCTGTCAGGGGCCAGTGTTCTGTACTCAGAGTCCAGGTGACAGAGCAGGTTTGAGGGAAGAGGGTATTTTTGAATCCAGCAGATTTCCCTGAAGAAGAAACTTCTTGTAGTCAAGTCTGTTTGCCATAGGGTCCACGTCCATAGGTCCATAGGGTTGTGCAGACAGTTTGGTGCGGGTGGACCGGCACGGGGGAGCACACGTGTCCGGAGAAGGAGCCACCTCCCGCCTCCGCTGCTCGTGTGCCGAGAGTGACCCTCCCCAGGAGCGCGCCGCAGATGCTGAGCAGCGGGAGGGGCAAAGATGTGCTCTGGGGCCGCAAGAGCCCCCCGTCGGTGACTGGTGTGCCCAGCTGAATGTCCTGGACACCCTGATGGCCGCCGCAGGTGTGAGTGTTCAGTGTGAAGCCCGAGGCCTCCGCTGCCGGTGTTGCCGGAGCCAGAACTGCTGGCAAGGGCTGTACTCCAGGTCCGCGAGGGCCCGCAGACACTTGCCCTGTCTCGTCTGCTCCTCGGTTGGCTGAGCGGATGGTAAGCTCCCTGCCCCCCCGCCTGCTTCTCTTAGGCTGCCGTCAGCTCCCCCCCCGGCACTTGGCAGAGCTCGGTGCAGGGCGGTGTCATGGGGGGTTGTGTGTGAGTCGGCCTCCGTGTCCTGACCCCCACGCGCGGCAGGGCGGCCCTCTGGGGCTTGCTTCTGGGGTGTGGTTGGTCAGAGGTGGTGCATTTCTGGCTTGGGGTTGAATTGAACAAAAATCAAGAAACTACCAACTAAGCCTAGAAATCGTCATCATTCAAAGTGCTCTCTGTTTCTAGAAGACGTGATAGTGGTATTTATTGTAACTTAACATCGAGGGGGGCGTGGTGGTATGTTTGTTTGTTTTTAAACCAAGCCGTGCAAGCCAGGAGCCAGCAGCTCGCTGACAGTAGGGATGCACTGAAGGGCCGATGTAGCCAGGCCCTGCGGTGACGGGTGGCCTCCTCGGGGCCGTTCCTTGGGGCTAGAGGGGCCCTCGAGCAGCCCCCAGGTGAGGTGAGGCGCAAGCTCTGGCTCAGGGCTGGCGATGCACGTGAGGTTCACAGCCCCTGCGAGTGTGTGGGGGCAGGAGAAGGTGACACAGTGTTGAGTGGGGGCAGGAGAGGGCCAGCCGCCCCCTCGCACAGGGTGAGGTGCCCACATCAGCCAGAGGGAGTGTGAGGGTTGTCTGTCCGCTGCCAGGCTCCGTGAGCACCGAAGGAGCTTTCTAGTAGGACTGTTTTCCTGGATGTTGTAACCTGGGAAGCAAGCCGTATGCAGGCCTTTGGTCCTCAGAGACCAGTGTTGTCTTGGTGGCCCGGGTTGCTCCTGACTTCTAGGCCATAGGTACCGTCATTTCGGTTTTGCGAGAGCACTCCAGCCGCATTGGCTCTGGCTGGGCCTGGCCACCCACCGGCTGTCTGACCGTGGGCTCGGGGGAAGCCGGGGCACCCGCCCACACGGCCAGGGGTCAAGGGCCAAGGACGTAAGGCGTCGGGGCAAGGGGAGCCGCCCTGGGCCCAGCCCACGCCGGGCCTGGCTTTCGGAGGCCGAGCAGGAGCGGGGCTGGGGCCTGTCGCTGTCCTCTGGACCAGACTGAGCTGGGGGTGTGATTGCGGGGGTGGGTCTGGAAGGACCCAGGGGTAGAGGGGATCCTGAAGTAGGGGGGACACTCCAGTCGGAAAGAAAGGCCGGGAAGCTCTGCTCCCTGCGAGAAGCGTGGGTGTCGGAGTTCAAGAAAACCAAAACAGGTTTAATGGAGCCGTGCCGCGGGGCCCCGGGGGCAGAGCCTGCCCGTGCGCTTGGTCAGCTGGCAGGGGTGCCCTCCGGTCCTGGCCACAAAAGAGCTCTCCCGTGCTGCGCCGGGCCTAGAGGCAGTGCGGGCTCTGCCCCGAGGGGAGCTTGCCCTTAACTGTCTCAGAGTGTGGGCACGGGAAGGGGCGTCACCGTGAAGACCCCGGATTGCAATGAGATGATGCAAAACCCCCAGTTCTCAAACGAGGATGTTTATTACCAAAAGGAGCAACGTGTGCTCAGACCTCGAGAGCACCCCTTGCTTTCAGACAGCGACACACACAACAGTGGGAGGGCTTGAACTGTTACAGTCATTAGAGGAAAGTAATTTTCATTTTGTAAGTAACCAAGCTTTTTTTTTTCCAGCTAAAAGGTAAAATGGTGAGGTAACATTTTTAGCTGCTTCGTCAATAAGAAAAATCAAAACACAGTCAACGTTCCCTTTTTGTCAAAGCACAAATGATTGCACTGTATTAACAAACAGGGTCCATGCACCAGGGAAGATGGTAGGAAAATGAAGATGCAGATCGAGACCCGTGTCCGGTGGGATTCACGACAAGGCATCTGTGTCAGGGTCAGCAGTCTCCTGTCTGGCTGCTCCCCGGAGCCGTGGGGGCTGGATTTCCACCAGGCTACGTTACATCGGGGGAGGTTCTTAGGGCGTGGATGGTGCACGTAGGCAGGGTCGGCCGGAGAGGATGGGGGGTTTCAGTCAGTGCACTGGATGCACCGGCGGGTCCGCACTCACGTGTTGGCTCCGAGGGCCGCCTGTTCCTGGCGGGGGGGGGGGGGGGGGGGGGGGGGGGGGGGGGGGGGGGGGGGGGGGGGGGGGGGGGGCACAGGCAGGGGTCCCGGAGCCGCCTGGAGTGGGGCGCCCGCAGACCCGTTTCGCCCCTGAAGGTGCCCCCGCGTGGAAGCCCAGGCTGGGTGACTGGAGAGCAGCCCCCTGCGCCGCCTCCTGTCGCCGCAGCCTTGCGCCCCGTGGGGAGCCGATGGTGGGGGGATTGAACAGTGTCTGATGGAAAGCCCTTCATCTGGATGGGAGTCCTCAACGCGGAAGCACTGGGAGCGGGGGCCGGGCTTAGGGGGCAGCGGTTCTCAGGCGTGCTCGGGCACGTCAGGCGCGGACCTCTGTCCGCCCTGCATAGCAGGCATCGGGGGAGACGGCGGCAGGTGCTCCTGGCGAGGGGGAGGGGGTGGCCCGGTCTTGCCATCCCTTGGGGCCTCCTGCCTCTCCAGGTTTGGACTGCCACAGCCCTTCTGTCACTGAGTGGTGGCCACCCAGCCAGAGGCCTCGGCGCGGGTCCACGGTGGGGGGATGGGTGGGGGCTAGGGACGGACGGAAATGAGGTAGGTGTGAGGTGCAGTGCTCTCTGCCGCCCCGAAGCCCCAGGCTTGTGCTGCCGCACCAGAGGCGCCCTGGACTGTCCACAGTCACAGCCACTGGCAGGGCTGCCCGCCCCTCTGAGGTCAGGAACAAGCTGGAATAGTGTGTTTGCCCATGGATGCGTCGGGCCCCCTCCGTGTGGGGTCTCAGGCAGAGGCACGGGCCCCAGAAGCGCCCGTGGTCCCTGGCAGGCGGGCTGCAGGTTTGGAGGGCACGCTGCCATCCTGCAGACCTTGGGGGCTTTCACGGGCCGCGTACCCCTGGCGCTGCAGCCATCGGCGCTTCCCACAGCTTTCAGACCTCCGGGCGTCGGGGAACACGGTGAAAATACAGCTTCGCTGTTTTGTTTTTAAACAAAGGCAACCGCACTTTTTCTTGCTTTTAAGGCTGAATTAGTGACATTTCTCAGGGACGCATCTTGGGGATACTTGGGGACAGGTCATTTTTCTAGTCTTTGCTTGTGGACAGTACCCCATGACACGCGGCCCGGCCTGGGCAGGGGGCAGGACTGACGAGACCCCTGGAGTTTCCGACAAGAGCGCGCACTCCACCCTTCTGGTCTGGAGCTGCGTTCACGATTACCGGGCCCGAGCAGCCGCTGTCCAGGCGGGATCCCGCGGCGACGTGCGGTGGCGGCCCTCAACGCTGCCCGTTAACTGTGCAGCTACAGACACACAGACCTGGACATCTAGGAGGCACCTGGAAGTTTCCGAGACCCAAGGCAAAAAAACCCAGAAGACAAGACCACTTCGAGCTGGAGCAGGTGCGCTTCCGCCTGCTGAGCGGACGAGGCCTCCCCTCCGCCTCGAGGGTGCCGCCCTGTGCAGGTGGAGACAATGCGAGCGCCCGCCCTGGAGGAGGGCGCCGGGGCGTCCGCTGTCCCCCGTGGGTGTGGACCCGCCTCCAGAGGGGACCCTGCCCGCAGCGGCAATGCTCGTGCGGATTCAGGAGGTGAGCAAAGACGGGCGGCCAAAAACCCAAAGTAAAAACTGCACAAACCACTTTCTTTCCTTTAGTCCCCAGATGCTCATCTAGGTCACACCTGTGACCTGTGTGCACCGGGCTCTCAGTCCCGCCATTTGGGCTTAAGTGGGGGTGGCCGAGGCGTTTACCGTCCAGACCGGGACTTGTGAACGGGACAGGGGCCAGGCTGGGATGGCAGGTGTGGGGACTGGGGACGGACCCATGTCCCTCCTGTCTCGCCAGGGAGCCCGTCACCCTGCGGGCACGCCTCTGCTCCGCGCCTGGGCAGTGGTGTCACAGCAGTCTCTTGGCTGGTGAACATGGTTGTGGACTGGGCGGCGTGTGTCCGTGGCCACCCGCGAGTTTCCCACGCTGCCGTCCTCTTGCTGACTCATCGGGCCTGTGCGCTGCGTCCCCACTGTGTGTCTTTTGGAATCCTGTGTGCTGTTGACTAGGGGGTTTTTCACGTGCCTGAAATTATCCAGCCCTTGAGGCACTGAGCACGTGTCTAAATGCCCAGGTACCCCGTGCACACGCTTCCTCACGGCGGTGGTAAGCGCAGCAGGTCAGCTGTGGGCACCGACACATCCGCCTGGGGACCCTAGAGGGCAGTGTCCTAGGGTCTTCAGGGGGAGGTGTGAGTGCAGGTTTCCCAGCTTTGGGAGGGCCGCACAGGGTGGGCAAGGCGGGCACGGGGACCTGTCGGCCCCCCTGCCCACAGGCCCTGGCGAGGCAGCTCTGGGAGCAGCTTCTCTGCCTCTGGCTCTCACGTCCAGGGCGCGGAGGCAGCTGTCGGGAGAGCAGGGCATTCAGGAGGTGGCTCTGGGGTTAGAACTTGTCACTGTGTACCCCTGGGGGCCAGCCCTGGCATGCACGTCTGTGCTTCGTGACAGCCCCACGTGACCTGGTGTCACTCTGCGTGCACGTCCCCCAGGAGCACACAGGGTGGGGGGTGGGTGAGCCGCCCTGGCCCACGCATCGGGGGAAACCCTGAGGCTGGGGCCGGTAGGCAAAGCCAGCCTGGGGGGCGGGAGGGGGAGCGGCACTCCCCCTGCTGGGCCAGCCGCCTGCTCCTCATCAGCTTCCAGACCCTCAGACCCGGGAGCAGGTGCTGTTGGGGGGAGCCCCGGGCCTGTAGGGCAAGGGCAGGCCGTCGGGTTTTCAGACCCGTGGAGGCAGTGGCCAGGTGTGTGCTGTGACCCGAGTCAGTCGTGTGTGTGTGTGTGTGTGTGTGTGTGTGGCCGACGCCGGGCCGCACGCGCGTCTCCGGTCTCCTCCCGGGCTGGCACGTGTGTGTGACCGCGCTCGGAGTCCCCGGGTGTCCCCCCGTTACCGGAACCCACGAAAGGCAGTAGTCTGTATGGAGAGGTGCAGACAGTTACGAAACACATGCCCCACAGCGAGGGTTCGGAGCCGCACAGAGCAGGACTCTTTATTGGGTGCTCTTCGGGTCTGCAGCCACCACTCGGTAGTAAAAAACGGAAAGATGTACAAAAAGATGGAATTTCCCTTTCGAAAGGAACGCTACCAGAAACGCATTTCTTATGGATCCTCCCTCTCCTGTGCCCCACTCCCCAAAAACGACCCCAAAGTAAGCCAAACTGTGAGAAGACATGGGGACTGAATGTAGAACGGAAAAAATAAAACTGGATTTAACTGGAACATGCTCTAATCGTTAGTTTATTTTTGGTTAAAAATATAGCAATCCGGTGCAGTGTAGGAAAGAAATCTGCTGGAAATGCAGCAGAGAAACAGCTGAACAGAAGCAAAGCAAGGCAGAGTCCGCAGCCGGGCCGCGCCCGGGACACCGCGGAGGCTCCCGGGCAGGGCCGCCCTGGGCACGCGCACGGGCACGTCCACACACACGGGCCGGGCCGGCTCCAGCGCTAGGGCCCCGGGGCGCCCGAACATTCTGGAACCTTGTTCTTTTGTCTGGAGGATGGAGCAAGACTGGTAGAGAAGGCAGAATTGACTGAACCCAGTTACGGTGTGTTTTGGGGGGACATGGACAGGCAGCAAGTGCTCAGGCATTTTCAAGCCCCTGGGTTCCACCCACATTCCTGTCCTGGAACCAGACCAGCTCCGGAGTATGAACGAGGCATCTGGAAAGAGTGTGCATATCTGTGGGGGAAGTGGAGGCCGGCTCAGGACAAAGATGTGAAAACCCACGTGCCCAGTGACCGCGAGAGAGGAGGATGTCGCTGCGGGCCAGCTCACTGCCACGGACGGTGGACAGGGACGGGAGGACATATCCTGCATGCCACGTGGAGTAAGGCCACACCCTCGGAGCCAGAGCTGGCGGCTGAGTGGCCCCACGGCGCTCCCTGCCCTGCCCTCTGTCCCCTCTGCACCACTGCTGCCTGGGGGGCTGGGGGAAGGGGGGAGTGGAGGGGGGGAGGACCCTGCTCTCAGACTCTGGGGGTGGGGGCAGAGGGGAAGGGGAGCGGCAGCCCCCTGCTTCCTCGAGTGCACGGCACAGATTCAGCTGGGCTGGCGCGCCCTCTCCCCCGCTGTCACCCTCTGTGCGGGACACGGGCGCCGCGGAGGGACAGCCTGCCCGCATTCAGCCTCACGGCGCAGCCGGACGCGTTGAGTCCTCCTCCTCTTCCAGAGTCCCCGGTGGGTGCGCTGGCGGCGAGGGCGGCGACCCTTTTAGTTTTTGGCCCCTGATTTGCCGGGATCCCTTTCTCTCCACACCAAGCTGGAGGGTCGGCGTGCTGGCCTCCTTCTGCCATGCCACACAGCATAGTGTTATACAAGCAAGGAATTCTGGCTAAAATCCAAAAAACATTACCCAGAAAAAAAGGCAAACTGTGAGTAATACCCAATCACGTTGCTCGTGAAAAGACTCGGAGGTGGTGGTCGGGCCGTCCGAGTTACGGTCCTTTCCTTTTTGTCGGTTTTTTTTTTTTTTTTACGTCCCCCTTCTGTACACCAACCATTGTTTTTGCTCACGTGACGTCTCATCAGATGAAAAAGTTAATAAACAAGATGGCGACTCCGATGTTGAGCAAGATCACCATGGCCACCAGGATAGGGGCCGAGCCCTGCAACGGGAGCAGAGGAGAGGAGAGGTGAGCCCACGCCCGGCCTGCCCCCCAAACCAGGGGCTCCCAGAGGACAGCCAGAGCCCGGGAGGGGGGGTCCTCCCGCTCCCTGGGCTGCAGTGGCTGGGCCTGGATTCCCGGTGCCGACCCCCTCCCAGCATGCCAAGTCACTTTAAGTAAACGTCCCCACGCCTGCATTAACTTTGTCCCCAGCTCCGCAGCTGGGGCCAGAGAACGCTGCCCTGGGATTTCAGATGTGGCTGTCCCAAGATGGGCCCGGCATTCAGCCCGACACCCAGCGATGTCCGGGCCCTCGCATGGCCTCTAGGCACACCCTCCTCGGCAGACACCTTCCTGGTCGCTGCCCGGGCTCTGTGCTAAGGGCGGTCCTGCACCGCCACTGGCTGCCTCCAGCCCTTTCCTGCCCCCTGGTGCCTGGGCGTCCATCCCACAGTCCCCCTTCCTGGCCCGGCTGGCCTTGGAGACCACCGTGCCGGACAGGGTCCCCGGAGCACACGGGATACAGGCCATCCCAACCAGGTAAACAGGGCCTGGCTGGAGGCCAGCTGCTCATGCGCGCCTCTCCCCCAGGGTTGTCGGGAAGTACCAACGTGGGGAAGGAGGTCAGAGACCCTCCTCCCACATCCCCCCGTCAGCCAGCTTCTTAAAGTGACCACACGCACACCGTGCACAGAGGCGCACACCCCACACACGCACGTGTGCTGGGTCAGGGGACGTGGCTGTGAGCGCACGCAGCTTCCCTCCCACGGGCGCTCCCAGCGCCGGCCGGGGCTGCTCTCTGGAACCATCCTGCCGACAAGACGCTCGCGGCCAGTGGTCTTGGGGCGGGGGGCACCTGCCACAGGAAGCAGGCCTCCCATGGAGCACAACAGGGCCCTGGCACGCAGATGGTGCAGCCCCTCCAGGCTGGCGGTGGACATGGACCCTGCCTCGCAGCAGGGTCTCAGAGGCGACCCCACAGGGTGGGTGCGTGGGCAGGGGCTGTAGGTCCTGGCACAGAGCCCGTGGGGACGTCAGCCCCAGGGCGGGTCTGAGAAGCTAGGGGGTGGGACAGGGCAGAACATGTCTGCTCACAGAAGCCTCCGTGTGGAGGGTCCCAGAAAGTCCCTCCCGGGTGTGAGCCAGCCCAGGGGCCTCCATTCTTGCTTCCACCGTGTCTGCCGTGTGAGGGAGCACCAGAGCAGGGGAGGACCTTCTGGGCCATGGGGGTGGGGGTTCTAGGTGAGGACAGGGCCCTGGACTGCCCAGTTTCTTTTGGGAGCTTCCAGAACGCCCGTGCGCCTTTGATGCTGGGGTCAGCCCTCTCAGGTCTAAAGGAAGGGGGGCCCTGCCCCCCTCCCGGGCCTCCTGCAGGGAGGAGCCGGCCCTCTGCTGGAGGTGGCAGCGTGCTGACCACAGGCCTGGGGCCGGCGCTCCCGCCACCCAGGCCTCCACTCACCGTGCTGGACTTGAGCTCGTCCCCGTCCTCTTCGTCCGACTCGAGGGCCACCGGGGACGACTTCTGGGGCGGGGAGAAGGCCAGGTCCCAGCGCAGCAGCCGCGGCTCAGCCCGCTCCCCCAGCCGCAGGCTCTCCAGCCGCTGCACCGCGGGCTCTGCGCAGGGGGCCGGCCGGGCGCCGTCCTTGCTCTGGGGCTTGGCCCGCAGTCTCTGTGCGCCGAAGCCCCGCTCCTCCCCCCGGCCCCGGCAGGCCCCGCCCCTGCCGTAGCGCCGCTCCTGGGTGTGCGCCCCCTGCGCGCCCGAGTCCCTCCGCCGCAGCGGCTTCATCTCCATCTCGTAGTTGCTCAGCTTCTCCTCCTCCAGCTCCAGCAGCTTGGCGCCCGCGGAGCCGGGGTTGCCGGTCCGGTGGTGGGAAGTCCAGGAGAAGGTGGGGGGCGACTCCGTCCGCCGCTCCCGGGACTTGGGGTTGCCGGGCTGCCTGGGGCCCGAGCCCCGGGAGCGGAAGTCATCTGCAGGCTGAGCGCTGCGGAGGGCGCCGCTGCGGACGCCCCGGGAGCTGCCGGCCTTCTCCTCGCCCCAGCTGTTGCGGGCAGAGTCCCCTCCCCGGCCCTCCAGGAGCATCTGGATGTCCCCGCCTCGCTCCTCGTCCACCGAGACCTGCCGGGAGAAGTGGGCAACCTTGTTCCGTGAGGCAGGGGCCGGGGGCGGGGTGGCCGTGGGGCTGGCGGGGAAGCTCTGCAGGGGGCTGTCGTCGGGGGTCAGGTCCGAGGGGGTGGTGCCTTTGCGGTACAGCTCGGGACTCTCCTGCTGCAGGGGCGTCCCCGTGGAGGCCACCTCGATGTCACTGCTGGAAATCGGGTGCTTCGGCCGCTGGTACTCGAGCCCTTTATGCGGGGGCAGGAAGCACACAGAGGTTGGGTTACTCGGACCCTCTGTGCCTCGTGAGGCCGACCTTACCAGAGGGCTGTGCAGGGGGGAGGCAGGGCGGGGCACTCGCCACCGGGGTGTGGGCACAGCCGTTCCTGGGGCCCAGGGGGCGGGTGACCAGGGCTACAGGGGGCAGGGGCGCACAGAGGCTCTGGTTCTGCCCCCTGGTTACAGGAGAGGCCCAACATGCAAGCACGAGGCCGGCCTGCCCCGTGCATAGGCCGCACCCTCAACAGGTCCCTCCCAAAGCTGAAGGAAGCGTCCTGTACTAGGTGACCGTCTCCAGGGCCTCCCGGCCTCCCTCTCCACCTCTGTGCCAGAGCCTCTGCACCTGCGCAGGAGGGCCTACGGGACACACGGCGCCCACAGTCAGGTGCGGCTGGGCCCAGGCTCCTCCGTGTGTGAGGGGAGGGGTGCCACGCTATAGGCCCCATGCATGGCGGGCCCTGATCTGCACTCCAGGGGTTCGGACGTGGTGCCAGTGGACGGAAGGCAGCAGAGCTGCTGACGCCTGAACAGTGGCTCTTCTACCAAGAAGGGCGACCAAGGGAGGTCCTACCAGGTCCGTGAGCGTGGGCATTTGGAGTCAGCCCCCACCCCCTAGTCCACACATACGCCATCTGTCACATGATGGTGTGGCCAGGAACTGCCCGGGCTGTCTCAGCCTCCCAGCCGCTGGCTGAGGACATGGGGTGGGGGCCGCAGCGCACTGCCCCGACGCAGTCTAGAGGCACTGTACTGACCCCCCGCCCCCGCCCCCGCCCCCGCCACGGGGGTCCCTAGAGCAGCCTGGACAGGACGCAGTGATGGAGGCCCTGTCCGCGTCTGGGGTGTCCTCAGGGCCTTTGCCCGGCGAGCCTGGACACCAGGCCCCATGGACTGTGCACACCAGAGGGGGGGCTCCGGCACCTCGATGGCCCGGAGAGGATTCGCCCGCAGAGGAGTCTCAGCTAAGGTCAGTCCCAGAGCATGAGCGTGCCTAGAGGCATCGCTGTCAGCACCGGGGCGGAATGTGCACGTGCGTGGGTCCTGGGGTGGCCCTGAAGGCCAGGACCCCCAGTGAAGCGTAAGGCTGCGGGCTCTGGGATGACTGCCACCCGGCAGACTCGATCGGGCCCTAACCTTCGGCTCTGGCCCTCGCAGGGGTGGGGCCGGGCGGGGGGTGGGGCGGCAGCAGCCCCTGCTCCGGGCCTCCCTCGGACCTGGAGCTGGCTGGAGGGGAGGAGAAGGGTCATGCGTCCGGCCGACGCACAGTGGCGTCCAGCTCCTGCCAGGGGGACAGGGCGGCTGCGTTTCGTTAGGACGGAAGCCTGGGTTCTCAGCTGCGCTCCTACGTGTGCCTAGTGGCCCCCTGGCGGGACAAGTGGTCCTGGAAGCAAGTGCTAGAACAGCAGGAGTGGGAAGGGAAGGGAAGGGAAGGGCGGACGGTCCCCTCTGTGGGAGGCAGCAGTGGTGCAGGGACGTGGTTGTGGAAAGTGCTGGCGGGCATGGCGGAGGCGTGGGCCCCACGGACGCCCCCCGGGCTGCGCACTCACCGTTTTCCCGGTGCTGGAAGGAGGGGGAGAACTCTTTGGCAGTGATCCTGGCGACGCGCGCCTCCTCCTGGGCCTTCTGCGCGGCGGTGAGGGCGGCCTCAGCCTTGGCCCGGGAGTGCGAGGTCCTGCAGGGGGAGGCAGGGAGGGCCGTAAGGGCCGGTGGCCCCAGATCTCGTGTGTTCCTTCATTCAGCAACCCCCCCCTCCCCACGTGCTGGGCCTGAGTGTTTGCCGGCGCCCCCGGGCACAGGGCACTCCATGGCGAGGGCAGGGCCTGGCCTGAAGCAGAGTAGTCACCCCACATGAGCCCCGCATCCCGCTGTGGGGAAGCTCCCCTCCCCTGCGTCGTGTCCACAGATCAGGGCCCGCACACGGCCACGCGTCTCCGAGCCTCCAGAGTTGCTGGGTCAGTGCTGGTCTGCCAGGGAAGGAAATTGGGAGGTTGTGCCCAGCCTCACGTGTGGGGTGCGTGGCTGGCACCCAGGCCCTGGAGCAGGACCCGTGGGCTGGCAGGAGAAGAGTCCAAGGGCAAGAGGAACAAGGCACACCTTCCCCTTCACCAGGCGTGGCTCCGGGCCCAGGGGGGCACTGGCTGGCAGTGCTGGAGCCCATGTCGGAGCACTGACCCAGCAGCCCCAGGGAAGCCCCTAGTGCCGCTGCCCAGTCCTGCGTGTGCCCAGCCTCCCTCCTCCTATCAGCTGGCACCTTCTGGGCTCTGCAAACGGCAGCCGGGTGAGTGGGGGCCGGACTGACTGGCGTGGGCCCAGGCCACCCTGCGCCTCCATGCTGGCCACAGGCCACCGCCCCAGCCCTCGTCGGGCCCCTTCTGGAAGCTGGCGTCACCAGCCCTGCGTGTGCGGAGGACACCGGCTCGGAGTTTGAGCAGTTTCTCTACGTGTGAATCACGGTCCCCAGATGCTGAGGGAGCACTGGCTCCCGGGCTCTGGCCGGGCGCAGGCTCAGCCCCCAGCCGCTCTGCCACGTGGCACGCAGGCACGGCCCTTCCGCGCAGGAGCCGTGCTGCCCGGAGAAGCCACACGTCCCCCCTGGTCAGACGGATTCAGGGGCACGGATGTCAGTGTCTACGCACGGGCCTGATGTGGGTGACTCCACAGTGAACCAGCCACATGCACTCGACGATGCCACGGCCCAGCACGGGTGTGGGGACAGGCCCCCCCTCGGAGCAGCAGCCAGCAGGACCCTCCCGACCAGCGGCCCCAGCGGCCCTGACTCAGGACCCCACGGCATCTCCGAGACTGAGTCCCACGCCAGGAGGCCACGCGTCTCCCCTGCTTGGCGTCCTGACCCCTGAGAAACCACCGCAGCAGGGCCTGTCCCCAAGACGGCAGCTTGTCCTCAGTAACCCGTCTTGACAAAAGATTGCTGCTGCCTGGGGACCTGCTCCCCGTGTGCCAGGGGCTTCCGGAAACCCCCGAGAAGCCCGTTTCTGCTGGCCCTGCCCAGCAGCCCTGACACAGGGCCTTCACGTGGCCCTTGTGGGCCCCCAAGCCCCGCCTTCGCCAGTGACGCCCCAAAGTGGAGACAGGTGCCTGAACACAGGTGGGGAGAGGGGCTCAGCCGGGGGCCCGGGCAGGGCAGGCGCTCTTGCTGATGGAGTGTGCCCGACGCCCCCCAGAAGCAGCGCGGCCGCTCAGCTTGGCTCCGGGGCAAGGACGGGGCTTCTGCGTAGAATGCTCCGCGGTCGCTCTGGCCTGGATGACAGCCGTGTTCTCCAGCCGTTCACCCGCTGAGGTCTGTGACACGGTGTTTCAGGACACCACCACCGTTGGCCACCCGCCTGTCCCCCTCACGGGGTGGACCTGCTCTGGGTGCTCCCCACCCAGCGGGTTATTTCACACTTACCGTAATTGAAGTGAAATTCACACAACAAGGCACAGGAGCACCGTCGGGCTCCGAGCTGCGTGCCCCCCATTTCTGTCTGGTTCTGGGACGCGGCTGCCACAGGGACTCGCCCCCCCCCCCCTTGCCCCCGTGTGGGCCGTTCTGAGCCCCCGTTCGGTGTTGCTACGGCACGTGTGTGCTGTGTGCCGCGCTGGCCGAGGAGCACCCAGGCACAGGGTGGGCCCGTCGCTCCCGGCGCCTGACCCCAGTACGTTCTGGGACAAGGCTCAGACAGGCTTGTGTACAAGGAGCCTGAACAAAGGAGAGAAGCTGAGCTGCCCGCACACACAGTATGTACCAGGGGGTGGGGGGGGGTGGCTCGAGCTCCCTGGAGGCCAAGGTAAGCAGGGAAATGTCATGGACGCCATTGGGTCACAAGACGGACAAACCCAGGCTCAGCAGGGGCCAGACCTGGGGCTGGAAGAATTTTCTCAGCCTCAGGGGCTTCCTGAGAAGACCCTCACTCAGTACAGGCAGCTGGGGCCCCACACGGGAGTTCACTGAAGCAGCCAGAAGGGGGCGGAAGGACCCAAAGACCAGCCGCAGAGTCTGGAAAGGGGCCTGTGCTCGCTGCGGCGGCCCCTCCCCCCCAGAACGTGGGACCGCCCTGGCCCCCTGTTGACGTGTCTCCCCACTGCCTGACATACATGCAGACAGGTGCGCACCACCCCCTCAGGTCCTGTGCCCCAGTGGACACGTGGCCACGGCAGCCTCTCCTGTGGGGAACTTGTCTCAAAGGCCCAATGAGACTGCTGCCCAGAATTCCGTTTCTGTCCCAAACCCTGGGAAATAAAGCCCACCTCCTCCCGGGGAGACCGGTGTACACAGCATCTTCCGCAGTGTCCATGCCTCCCGCCCGGGGCCTGGGCCCCACTGGACAGCGAGAGCCTGTCACTGCTTTCAGATGGCCCTGCAGGTGCCCGGCCTCCAGGCCAGCACAGTGGGGTGTGGCCCCAAGAGCGGTGGACAGGCCTCACTCCACCCCTGCCCCTCCGGTGGCCATCATGCTCCCATAGGTGGGCACGTCGCATCCCCCGCCCTGGAGGGGCCGCTGTTTGGTTTCCTCGAGCGTTAATTCACCAACACTGTACGTGAATTTACATGTATACGTTCACACATATAGAGAAGGGACAAGCTGTGCCAGCCCTAAAATAAAATTGAATCAGGAAGAGTGCATTTAACAGAGAAGACCTCCCAGCGCATCGAATGAGACCCTCAGGGCTGGGCTGGCCGGTCTGGCTTGGGGGTGGGGTGGTACTGAAGCCCCGGGGCGGGGGCAATGAGCCCCCCCCCCCACAACCAGCACAGGGACCCTGAGGGCAGGCGGGGAGGAAGCGGGGTCCCCACCAACTCGCGCAGACGGGACAAGGGGTAGACAGCCTCGGGGACTGCTCAACACGAGGCGGCAGAGGACTGTGAGCCCCCCCTGCCCCCGTCCATCCCTCCCTGCTAACCAGGTCCACCTTCAGTGCCGGTACTGGACTAACCCCGTCCGCCTAGGAACGTGACCGTCCTGGGAAGTCGGTCCTTGGGAGGTGTGACACCAGCAGCCCATCTGCCCTGGAGTGTCTGGCCTGGTGGGGCCGGGGCCGGGCCTGGGAATCACTCGGGGGACTGCCGCACCCAAGGCCGGAGCCCCCAGACTCTGCCCCGACCCCAGCCCGCTCCCTGCTCACCCGCCGCTGTTCCGCATCCAGCCTTCCCGGCAGCCCCGATCGCCCACGCGCCCGCACTTGATCCAGACCCCACAGAGGGCCGCCGGCCCCCTCCCCCACCCTGGATTGAGCGCATCCTGCCCCCCCCCGGCGCCACCCCAGACCTGGGGGAGGGGGTGGGGCTGTGTCACCCTGCAATAGGGCCCTCCCCACCCAGTTAGAACTTGATCGTCTTCACAGCGTCCTGGGCCCAGTCACCCAAGGGTGGGTCTACTCAAAATGTCGGCCTCAGTGGTCAGGTCCCTGTAGGACATGCCTGCTGGGGACCCAGATGTCACCTGTGCTGGTGACTGAGGAGTAGAGTGGGCCTCGGCTGGGGCCTCAGGGCACCCGGGGAGGGTCCTCCCTGAGTGCGCACAGGTGGGCCAAGGGGGCCCAGGCTGGCGGCCCTCACCCCTCAGCAGCCCTTGGTTTGCGCCCACCTGGCAGACAGCCTGGTCTGGGGTTGCGGTCTTCCACAGAGGACTCCATTTCACATCTGTGACACATGAGGAAATGGAGACACAGAGGTCTGGCCTGATGATGCAAGTTCTCTTCCAGCTCCAGAAGGTGCCAGGAGTCTCTGACAAGTGACTCAGGCCGCCACCTTCCCAGGGCCTTGCTTTGGGAAGGGCTCCGTAGGGGATGAGCATCCCCCCCCCCCCCCCCAATTCATATCCATCTGGAACCTTGGTCCAGTACTTAGTTGTACTGGATTGGGAAGAGGCTAAGTCCGTGGCTAATGTCCACAGACATGGTGGAGTGGCCATGTGAGGATGGGGGCAGGACTCCAAGGCTCCCCCAGAGCCATCCCAGGGCGTGTGGTCCTGTGACCCTGGGATTTGTGCTCTGGCTGGCAGTTTCGAGGCCCCAGTTTATGGTCCTTTGTCAGAACGGCCCCAGGACACTGCCACGTGAGGGAGCGTCTCCCCCAAGTGGAGACACGCTTGGGGCACTCAGGAAGGTAGGCTGCTGGGCTACCCAGTCCCTCCTCTCCAGTGACCCCACAGAGGCCCAGGACAGTCCGTAGGGACTCTGGCGTCCGTGCAGAGGACACCAGGGCCCTGCCCCGTGCCGCGCCTGCCCCTTCCGCCAGGGTCTCCACGTGCGCGGTGCCCCCACAGCCTGTGGGTGGAGGGGACCGCGGCCTCGAGCTTGCACGCCTGCCCCCCGATTCCCCAGAGGCGACCCGGACAGGCCACGTGGAGATGGCCTCTGGACTCCGGAACCGTCCCCTGCCCCCATTTCCCGCACTACACAGTTCGCCTTTCACCACGTGGGGTCCTGTGGTGCCACCACCTCAGGTTCTGGAACATCTCCATCTCCTCCAAGATGCCCATCCCCATTAGCAGTCACCCCCACCCGCATGTCCCTCCCCGCCCCTCCTTGGTCAGAGTCACGGCTGTAGGGGTGCCCGTGCTTTCCAGGCTGTGATGCCCACAGGGACGTGTGTGCCGGTCACTGTTCAGCCAGGTGGCAGGAGAAGCCCTCGCCCTCCTTGGGTCATGGAGCTGGACCTGTGTGCAGCCTGTCCCATGTGGGACCCTTGTGGAGCCGAGAGCCGGACACAGGTGAACACGCACGGGCCCTGGGATGCAGGGGTGAGCTTGCGCAGGCCTGTTACTTCCTGGGTGGCGTGTTGGCACTGTTGATCCTGCGTCTGTCATCACTAACCTGCTTGGGCCCAGCCCTCCAGGTGCTCAGCTCCCCTCCCCCACTCCCTGCATTCCCATCTGCGTGCTGGCAGGAACAGACGCTCAACGCGTGTGCCTGTGCCCCACCACCTGGGGGGGGGGGTAAGAAATACAAGTTCTCAGGCCCCATCAACCTGCAAAATCACCGGAGCCCAGCTCGGGAAAGGCCAAGCTGCCCCGAGACCAGGACTGCACTTACGGTCAGGGGCACCTGGAAGGTGAGGCTTCCCCGGAGACCAGTGCCCGGCCCAGGGAGTCCTGGCCATGGGTTATAGGCCTGCGCTCAGCGCCATGGGCCCAGCCACCCTGTGGTGGGACGTGGGCAGAGCAGGAAGCCCTGGGTGGCAGCCCCACCCACCCGCCAGGAAGGGGGCTGCAGCTGCCCAGCCCCTTCCCTGCCGCCCTCAGAATTCCCCCACTCCTGCCCCTGGCCGGCAGGGGGGGTGGCCCTTGGAGCCCTGGGCACAGAGCTGACCTCTGCTGGCACGGAGTGGGTACCTGGGTGGCTCAGTCCATTAAGTGACTCGAGATCACGGACAGTGTGGAGCCCGCTCTGGACTCTCTGCCCCTCCCCTGCTGGTGCTCACTCTCAAAATAAACAAAATGAAACAAAAAAGAGTTGCTTTGGTTGGCGCAGAGGGGCTCTGGGTTCTGGCAGTCTTGGGGTGGGGTCCTTTAGTGGGGCCCCGGGGCGGGGCTCTGGGGTGGGCTGGGGTGCCCCCCATCTACAGATGGAACATCCCTTCCTGGCATGACCCTGAGGCTGATTTTCGGAACCAAATGGGGAACCATGCTGGGCGCAACCTTGAAACCAAGTTAGGGTTGAGGCCGGGGCTGCTCCCACCACCCAGGGCGGGCATCACTCAGTCCCAGGGGCTTCTGGCCACAGGCTGGGACCCCTGGTTCAGCCACCCCAACCAGCCGTCAGAGTCCGTGGACATGTGGAGAGCTAGGCACCTTCCGCTGGGTGTGCGGGAAGCTCGCAGGGAATCCTGGCCAAGTCTGATGGTCCCAGATGCACCACAGACCGTGTAGATGCCCGTCCAGAGGGACCACCCGCCCTACCTGTGCCCGGCCCTCACCAGGATGGGACACGCCGGCAGAAGTCAGCCCTCACCCGCCCTGCCTGCGGGGAGGTCTGGGGGCCTGGGGCGCAAACTGCCCCAGCTCTCTCAACTGCACCTCAGCCCCCCATTAGGCCGCGAGCTGGGGTCACGGCTAGAGCCAGGGCTGGTGTCCCTTGAAGCTTAGGGGACGGGGGTTTCCCTGCGACCGAGAATACAAACTGCCTGCAAGGATACATTGTCAAGGCACTGCTGAAAAGCTTTGTTAGTTTCTGGGGCCGGGGGTGCAGCAGGCGCAGCAGGGAGGTGAGTGGAAGGAAGGTGTCCAGCGGGGAGGGGGCAGTGGGGGACTGTATTTGCAGGGACACCTGGGGTGGGGG